>NW_027513662.1:0-156262 GCF_048772815.1 Callospermophilus lateralis | reverse complement strand
AATGTGGACCAATCCAGGCTTCAGTGGAGAGCTGTTCCTGGGTGCCAATGGTTGATATACATTCTACCTTATGAAAGTGTCACAGGAAGTAGGGGCAACCTCCATCTTATGTTACCATTGGAAGCAACTGTTAGGACAAAGTGGTTGCCAAGGCAGTGACCTCATTCAGTTCCAAAGAATGTGACATACCTCATTTCCTTGGTGATGGAAATCTCTGAACTTGGTATCCAAGAAGCCAGGCACCCAGAGGCAGTCCCAGTCCCAGGCCTAGTGGGCTCACTTGTTTGGATTTACCAAGGACACAGTCAGTTTTCTTGGTACCTAATGATGTGAGGATGGCCAAATGCCAGGAGAGCTCTGAAGATGGACCTTTCCTGAGTAAACAGGTAGTGGCTACCCACTTTTTCCTGACATCTTCACAGAGTTGGTCAAGGAAACAAGATCTGAGAGAAGACAGGCCATTTTGGGGGAACATAGTATGGCCCACAGTCAGAGGACACTCCAGATACTCACAGACCTACTTGGGGGAAGGAGGTGCCTTTGTGGGAGTGGGTTTGGGTTTGTTGTTTTGTCTTATGTTCGGAGAATAGATAGAAATGACGGTTTGTTTGGTTTGGAGCGGACAGTTTCTAGTAAGTCATTTGACAAGGCAAGTGTTTCTGTTTATGTGTATCCCACTGTGTCCGTTGTTGTAGACATTAGAAAAGAGAATGCATTAATGGATGTGTCCTGTCTAGTATAAATCTTCCCATAATTCATCCTGCCCAACATATGAATGGACTGCAGCTTGTCTTATCGATGTGCAACACCTGCTATCTTTCTAAGTTGTTGTTTTCTTCCTGAATTCTGGCCACTCTCCAGAATAGGCTCAGGGATTTGTGTCCAAAATATGTACCACCTCCAAGCTCTCTGACATGGCCATGTACTGGATAGCTGAAGAGAATGGCGAGCATCTCAGAAAACTCAGATTTCTGTGTGACCAGGAAAGTCTCAGTGCAGAAACCCTGCTTTGGGCCTTTTGCTTACTTATTGTTGTGTTGCACTGAATGTCAGGAAGGTCTTTGCCTCAGGCCACCTTTTTGTGAAGCTTGAAGAAAACAGTTTTCAAATGGAAATGAATGGGCCTCACCTGTGGCTCTTTGTTTAATTGCTTTGGAAAGGGATGTGTCTTTATCAGCCTCATGGACCTGTGTGTGGCTGTGACTTAGATTCTCAGCACCTGATGGATCTTAAGAATGATTCCATGTTAGCTTCCAAAACCAAAATTGCAAAAAAATATCATTCATTGTGGATGAAGTCGCTTGCCTTCCTCTGTTAGGTTCCTGCACTCCAACAAATGAGAATAGGGATTCTTTGGATCAAATGAGTTCTTAAAGCCCTGCAGAGGTGCTTGTGTTTTCGCATGACTCTAAATCACCTAAAGAATCCATACCTAAAATCAGTAGGCCTCAAATTGGAGAAACACAGAAGTATTAACGGCAGGCTTATTTGTTCACTCCTGGTTCACAGCAACAGTGTCCAGGCTACCCTGACTTTTGGCAAATGAGGGGCAAACGAGCTGATTTTGGACACTGTCTTGGGCTGCGTCCCTCATGGAAACCTCCAGCCAGAGGTTAAGATGATTGACTATATGGAATAAGGTGAGGGCCATGTGGGAGTGTTTTGGTTTTAATGTTGGTCATTTGTGTGGCATTGGAAAAAATGACTGGGTCCACGTGGGCTTGAACTCTGGTGTGATTCCCCTTAGACACTGGGTTTTGGAACTGAACTCAGAGAGGCATTGCCATGAATTTTGTTGGGATTTTAAGAGGCCAGGCATGAAAGTCGCTCTTGGAAACTGAGACCTAGGCCCCGGGTAGATTTCCACAGAGGCCTGGGAATCTCAGCAAGGATATCACATGATTTTATTCTTAAAGAAATGGCAGCCATAATTGAGAGTCAAAACACACATGGACCTCACATTGTTGACCTCAATGGGCATGGACAAATGTGACGTTTTGTCCATTCTTTGGGAAGCCTTGCCTGTGAGATTTCTCCAGAGATTTCATTGAAATGAGCTTCCTCACCATTTAATGTTTGCCTAATGAATTGAAACCCACAGTGCGTCCAACTTCATGCTTGAAAAATGGCTAGATAAATACCATGAAATTTTTGAAATTCCTATGACCAGGTGGCACTGGAGAAACATTGGATGTCCTGTTGCTGATCATGAGTATACCAGACAGTGCCTTGATTTACTGAGTTTCATGAAAATGGTGTAGAACAGAGATGCCAGTAATTTGGAGCCTGCTGAGTAGTGGGTCTAGAGCAGTGGTGGGGAGGCGTTTGATAAAACATCCGTGGTAGGACCATGTGCATCTACCATTGGATTCCAAATGGCTTGTAACTGACATGGTGCTGCCAGCAGACCCTTATATGTAAAGGCATCTTGTTATATGGAGAGTTTTAAGAGGAAAATTAAGAATCAGGTTGATATGGACAAGGGGGCAATGGGGCAAGCTGTGAGAGATAGAAGTCTAGTTGGTGCATTGTCTTGCAGACCCTGACCCACCACACGTGACAGAACTCCCTCCAGCACTGTGTCCCAGTTTAGCTGCTAGTATTTCGTGAAACAAATACCAAACTCACAGTGCAGCAGCCTAAAAACCACAAAAAGTGGAGGAGGACCAAATGGCTTCACAGTCCACATGGGGAAACGGGAAGACACTTAGTCCCCAGTGGCCTCAGTTTACCTATAAAGAGAGGATTCAGCACTGCTTCATCTTGTTCCCTGGAAAATAAGAAACCACGTCCTCCAGGTCACATAGATGCAGACCCAGCTTTGATGGTCTCACTACAAAGGAAGCCAAATCTCATGAAAACAACATATATTTCAAGTGCGGAAGCTCAGAGGCAGTTTCTTAAAAAGTTTTTAGGCCAGCAGAGTTACATGTTTGTGGAGTGTTTACCATGTCCCTTACTTTTGGAAACTCCTAAACCACCTCCAAGGTTGTGAACTCCTGAGCATTTTCCATTCCAGATATGTATTCACTGATTGTGTAACTCTTCTCCTCTAATTGTGTCTTACTTGGGGTGAAGGTAATGTCAAGGCATTGTTTTGGATGAGAGCGGGAGGATATTTGTGCAGCATATATTTACATACACATTGGATTCATTTTCCAATTTTTCATTCGAAGTACTGAATCCCTGACACTAACCCATACCTAGTAGACTCAGACTATTCATCCTAATATAATGGGGAAAATTAACCCAACACAATAGAAATACAAGCACTTCAGAGGAGACATGTTAAATAGTTGGACTTGACATTTGCATTATATAAGGTAGGAGTTATACATCTAGTCAAATTTTAATTGAAATATTCTCCATGTGTTTTTAAACTTAACAAATATGTGAATACTTGTTTCCAATTTCTGTAGCCTATTCACACATGTATATATATGCATATATAGAATCCTACCAGGTATCACACGTACATTTTTGTAAGGTGGATGTCTTGGCAGATACAAATTGTGAGAAGTGTTCACTCCTCCTAAATGCTGTTGGAAATGAAAATTCAACCTATAAGAGAGCGTCCTAGAAGAACAACATTATACATAAACTCATGTTCAGAAACATAAATATTTTTGCATCTGTGGATGATATATATTTACTGATGAATTTCGATTGGCATTTATATTGGTACTTTTTAAAGTCTGTGAGTGTTGTGTGTGTGTGTGTGTGTGTGTGTGTGTGTGTGTGTGTGTATAGATATAGATATAGATATACTCTCCAAAGTTTACCAAATATGAAATATATGTGTCTCGTATACACTCTCTAAATTCATTCATGTTCATGTATGTTGATTTATAATCAACTTTTCACAAGATTATAATCAGAAATATTCATCCACCTGAAATACATATTTGTTTCCTAGTACTGACTACTAACTTCAGTGAAGGGTGCATACAAATATTAATTATTCTACAGTATCTGACCCAGTCTAACATCAATGCAAGTAGACTCCTATGGGACATGATATGTAATTTGTCATTCATTTGAATTCGACACTGGTACATTATTGTTTCTTTAGTTTTTGCACATCATAGGATATACATTTCATCCACAAGTTCACAAATTAATAGGCATTTGTTTCAATATTAATCACTTCTTGCTTCAGAACACACGTATTGTCAGGGTTTCTTGACTGGTCTTTTCATGAGACTTCTTTCCAAACACATTATTTTGAATTTCCATAATCATTTTGAAGCAAAACTCACACACTCTTCATGATAAACCAAAACACTAATATTTCCATTAGATATAGAACTGGTTGGAATGAATGATTGTATATCAATATACAATTTCCTTTTATTTTTCAGATATCAGTTCAATTCATTATTTAAAGTTCAAAAAAGTTATATTATTTATTCACAGTATGGTCTATTCGTGGTTTTTCTCTATGTTCATAGAAACAGGGTACACCTATTTGTACCCCCGATTCTAATTTTACATCTTCAATATATTGCTCCCAGAAATGGTGAAAGAAATACTCATGTCACCTCATTATCACAGTAATATTCTGGACAAAAAATGGAAAGGTCACACTTATGATTGTACCAAATCCTAAATGGAAAGTGAACATGGATTTCTAAAAACATCCATGTCCAGGTTGCCTAATGCTGTCAATTGTCAATCCTATTGGTGACTACATATTTGTTTTTTCCTAATTTATATATTGAAACTCAACCCTGTTGAAAATGTCTAATTCTATCCCTCACTTTATACTTTGCCTGATTTCGTAATGTTTCCATTGATATCTGCTTTTCTACATATTTTCCCCAGTTCAACATAGTGTCTGACTCTTCATATGTGCTGACTTTTACATTCACTCTATAACCAAAAGTCTATTGCTAAAGAACTTTTGGTCCAAATCCTATTCTCACTCGTCTTCCTAAACCTACCGACTATCTTCCTAATCCTACTGAATATCCCTTTTTGACTGGATGTTCTCTTCTAAATTCAATCATCCAATGTACAAGGTCCTATGCCATTGTATATCAAATTATCTGAGACATCTTCGCAGAACATAATTCAAAGCTAAGTATCCCAATCAAGGGCAAAACCCTTCTGGGCTTCAAAGCATACCTAGATTTCTTTTTTCATACTTATATTTCACCTCTATATTCTTGTAAATATTGCAGGTTCCCAATCCCATTATTCATCGCACAGAATCATTCGTCACCAAATCAAACCTGTTTTTAACCCCAAGTATACACTGTTCCCTCAATCATTTTACACAAGAGCAGGGACAGAGTGGTTCTGACAATACAGGAAAGTTGGGGATCTTCCACCAGATGAGAACCTCAAATGTAGATGCACAAATGATACCTGGAGAAGTTGCAGGCAGGTATGAAGCACCTGAGAGAGCAAAAGTCATCTTCCATGGCAAACAACCTGGTCAGGATGAAGGGATGTGTCTGAATCTGCCTCTCTCTTCTTATTGTAGAGAAGGTGGACCAATCCAGACCTGAGTGGAGAGCTGTGCCTGGGTGCCAATGGTTGATATACATTCTACCTTATGAAAGTGTCACAGGAAGTAGGGGAAACCTCCATCTTATGTAACCCTTGGAAGCAACTGTTCGGACAAAGTGGTTGCCAAGGCAGTGACCTCATTCAGTTCCAAAGAATGTGACATACCTCATTTCCTTGGTGATGGAACTCTCTGAACTTGGTATCCAAGAAGCCAGGCACCCAGAGGCAGTCCCAGTCCCAGGCCCAGTGGGCTCACTTGTTTGGATTTACCAAGGACAGAGTCAGTTTTCTTGGTACCTAATGATGTGAGGATGGCCAAATGCCAGGAGAGCCTGAAGATGGACCTTTCCTGAGAAAACAGGTAGTGGCTAACCACTTTTTCCTGACATCTTCACAGAGTTGGTCAAGGAAACAAGATCTGAGAGAAGACAGGCCATTTCGGGGGGACATAGTATGGCCCACCAGTCAGAGTACACTCCGGATAGTCACAGACCTACTTGGGGGAAGGAGGTGCCTTTGTGGGAGTGGGTGTGGGTTTGTTGTTTTGTCTCATGTTCTGAGAATAGATCAAAAAGGCGGTTTGTTTGGTTTGGAGCAGACAGTTTCTAGTAAGTCATTTGACAAGGCGAGTGTTTCTGTTTATGTGTATCCCACTGTGTCCGTTGTTGTAGACATTAGAAAAGAGAATGCATTAATGGATGTGTCCTGTCTAGTATAAATCTTCCCATAATTCATCCTGCCCAACATATGAATGGACTGCAGCTTGTCTTATCGATGTGCAACACCTGCTATCTTTCTAAGTTGTTGTTTTCTTCCTGAATTCTGGCCACTCTCCAGAATAGGCTCAGGGATTTGTGTCCAAAAATTGTACCACCTCCAAGCTCTGTGACATGGCCATGTCCTGGATAGCTGAAGAGAATGGCGAGCATCTCAGAAAACTCAGATTTCTGTGTGACCAGGAAAGTCTCAGTGCAGAAACCCTGCTTTGGGCCTTTTGCTTACTTATTGTTGTGTTGCACTGAATGTCAGGAAGGTCTTTGCCTCAGGCCACCCCTTTGTGAATCTGAAGAAAACAGTTTTCAAATGGAAATGAATGGGACTCCCCTGTGGTTCTTTGCTTAATTGCTTTGGAAAGGGATGTGTCTTTATCAGCCTCTTGGACCTGTGTGTGGCTATGACTTAGATTCTCAGCACCTGATGGATCTTAAGAATGATCCCATGTGAGCTTCCAAAACCAAAATGGCAAAAAATATCATTCATTGTGGATGAAGTCGCTTGCCTTCCTCTGTTAGGTTCCTGCACTCCAACAAATGAGAATAGGGATTCTTTGGATCAAATGAGTTCTTAAAGCCCTGCAGAGGTGCTTGTGTTTTCGCATGACTCTAAATCACCTAAAGAATCCATACCTAAAATCAGTAGGCCTCAAATTGGAGAAACACAGAAGTATTAACGGCAGGCTTATTTGTTCACTCCTGGTTCACAGCAACAGTGTCCAGGCTACCCTGACTTTTGGCAAATGAGGGGCAAAGGAGCTGATTTTGGACACTGTCTTGGGCTGCGTCCCTCATGGAAACCTCCAGCCAGAGGTTAAGATGATTGACTATATGGAATAAGGTGAGGGCCATGTGGGAGTGTTTTGGTTTTAATGTTGGTCATTTGTGTGGCATTGGAAAAAATGACTGGGTCCACTTGGGCTTGAACTCTGTTGTGATTCCCCTTAGACACTGGGTTTTGGAACTGAACTCAGAGAAGCATTGCCATGAATTTTGTTGGGATTTTAAGAGGCCACGCATGAAAGTCGCTCTTGGAAACTGAGACCTAGGCCCCGGGTAGATTTCCACAGAGGCCTGGGAATCTCAGCAAGGATATCACATGATTTTATTCTTAAAGAAATGGCAGCCATAATTGAGAGTCAAAACACACATGGACCTCACATTGTTGACCTCAATGGGCCTGGCCTAATGTGACGTTTTGTCCATTTTTTGGGAAGCCTTGCCTGTGACAGTTCTCCAGAGATTTCATTGAAATGAGCTTCCTAACCATTTAATGTTTGCCTAATGAATTGAAACCCACAGTGCCTCCAACTTCATGCGTGAAAAATGGCTAGATAAATACCATGAAATTTTTGAAATTCCTATGACCAGGTGGCACTGGAGAACATTGGATGTCCTGTTGCTGATCATGAGTATACCAGACAGTGCCTTGATTTACTGAGTTTCATGAAAATGGTGTAGAACAGAGATGCCAGTAATTTGGAGCCTGCTGAGTAGTGGGTCTAGAGCAGTGGTGGGGAGGCTTTTGATAAAACATCCGTGGTAGGACCATGTGCATCTACCATTGGATTCCAAATGGCTTGTAACTGACATGGTGCTGCCAGCAGACCCTTATATGTAAAGGCATCTTGTTATATGGAGAGTTTTAAGAGGAAAATTAAGAATCAGGTTGATATGGACAAGGGGGCAATGGGGCAAGCTGTGAGAGATAGAAGCCTAGTTGGTGCATTGTCTTGCAGACCTTGAGCCACCACACGTGACAGAACTCCCTCCAGCACTGTGTCCCAGTTTAGCTGCTAGTATTTCGTGAAACAAATACCAAACTCAAAGTGCAGCAGCCTAAAAACCACAAAAAGTGGAGGAGGACCAAATGGCTTCACAGTCCACACGGGGAGACGGGGAGACACTTAGTCCCCAGTGGCCTCAGTTTACCTAAAAAGAGAGGATTCAGCACTGCTTCATCTTGTTCATTGGAAAATAAGAAACCATGTCCTCCAGGTCACATAGATGCAGACCCAGCTTTGATGGTCTCACTACAAAGGAAGCCAAATCTCATGAAAACAACATATATTTCAAGTGCGGAAGCTCAGAGGCAGTTTCTCAAAAAGTTTTTAGGCCAGCAGAGTTACATGTTTGTGGAGTGTTTACCATGTCCCTTACTTTTGGAAACTCCTAAACCACCTCCAAGGTTGTGAACTCCTGAGCATTTTCCATTCCAGATATGTATTCACTGATTGTGTAACTCTTCTCCTCTAATTGTGTCTTACTTGGGGTGAAGGTAATGTCAAGGCATTGTTTTGGATGAGAGCGGGAGGATATTTGTGCAGCATATATTTACATACACATTGGATTCATTTTCCAATTTTTCATTCGAAGTACTGAATCCCTGACACTAACCCATACCTAGTAGACTCAGACTATTCATCCTAATATAATGGGGAAAATTAACCCAACACAATAGAAATACAAGCACTTCAGAGGAGACATGTTAAATAGTTGGACTTGACATTTGCATTATATAAGGTAGGAGTTATACATCTAGTCAAATTTTAATTGAAATATTCTCCATGTGTTTTTAAACTTAACAAATATGTGAATACTTGTTTCCAATTTCTGTAGCCTATTCACACATGTATATATATGCATATATAGAATCCTACCAGGTATCACACGTACATTTTTGTAAGGTGGATGTCTTGGCAGATACAAATTGTGAGAAGTGTTCACTCCTCCTAAATGCTGTTGGAAATGAAAATTCAACCTATAAGAGAGCGTCCTAGAAGAACAACATTATACATAAACTCATGTTCAGAAACATAAATATTTTTGCATCTGTGGATGATATATATTTACTGATGAATTTCGATTGGCATTTATATTGGTACTTTTTAAAGTCTGTGAGTGTTGTGTGTGTGTGTGTGTGTGTGTGTGTGTGTGTGTGTGTGTATAGATATAGATATAGATATACTCTCCAAAGTTTACCAAATATGAAATATATGTGTCTCGTATACACTCTCTAAATTCATTCATGTTCATGTATGTTGATTTATAATCAACTTTTCACAAGATTATAATCAGAAATATTCATCCACCTGAAATACATATTTGTTTCCTAGTACTGACTACTAACTTCAGTGAAGGGTGCATACAAATATTAATTATTCTACA
Organism: Callospermophilus lateralis; assembly: GCF_048772815.1. NCBI lineage: Eukaryota > Metazoa > Chordata > Mammalia > Rodentia > Sciuridae > Callospermophilus > Callospermophilus lateralis. The sequence goes on along the minus strand of NW_027513662.1, from coordinate 146,807 downwards.
GTATCTGACCCAGTCTAACATCAATGCAAGTAGACTCCTATGGGACATGATATGTAATTTGTCATTCATTTGAATTCGACACTGGTACATTATTGTTTCTTTAGTTTTTGCACATCATAGGATATACATTTCATCCACAAGTTCACAAATTAATAGGCATTTGTTTCAATATTAATCACTTCTTGCTTCAGAACACACGTATTGTCAGGGTTTCTTGACTGGTCTTTTCATGAGACTTCTTTCCAAACACATTATTTTGAATTTCCATAATCATTTTGAAGCAAAACTCACACACTCTTCATGATAAACCAAAACACTAATATTTCCATTAGATATAGAACTGGTTGGAATGAATGATTGTATATCAATATACAATTTCCTTTTATTTTTCAGATATCAGTTCAATTCATTATTTAAAGTTCAAAAAAGTTATATTATTTATTCACAGTATGGTCTATTCGTGGTTTTTCTCTATGTTCATAGAAACAGGGTACACCTATTTGTACCCCCGATTCTAATTTTACATCTTCAATATATTGCTCCCAGAAATGGTGAAAGAAATACTCATGTCACCTCATTATCACAGTAATATTCTGGACAAAAAATGGAAAGGTCACACTTATGATTGTACCAAATCCTAAATGGAAAGTGAACATGGATTTCTAAAAACATCCATGTCCAGGTTGCCTAATGCTGTCAATTGTCAATCCTATTGGTGACTACATATTTGTTTTTTCCTAATTTATATATTGAAACTCAACCCTGTTGAAAATGTCTAATTCTATCCCTCACTTTATACTTTGCCTGATTTCGTAATGTTTCCATTGATATCTGCTTTTCTACATATTTTCCCCAGTTCAACATAGTGTCTGACTCTTCATATGTGCTGACTTTTACATTCACTCTATAACCAAAAGTCTATTGCTAAAGAACTTTTGGTCCAAATCCTATTCTCACTCGTCTTCCTAAACCTACCGACTATCTTCCTAATCCTACTGAATATCCCTTTTTGACTGGATGTTCTCTTCTAAATTCAATCATCCAATGTACAAGGTCCTATGCCATTGTATATCAAATTATCTGAGACATCTTCGCAGAACATAATTCAAAGCTAAGTATCCCAATCAAGGGCAAAACCCTTCTGGGCTTCAAAGCATACCTAGATTTCTTTTTTCATACTTATATTTCACCTCTATATTCTTGTAAATATTGCAGGTTCCCAATCCCATTATTCATCGCACAGAATCATTCGTCACCAAATCAAACCTGTTTTTAACCCCAAGTATACACTGTTCCCTCAATCATTTTACACAAGAGCAGGGACAGAGGGGTTCTGACAATACAGGAAAGTTGGGGATCTTCCACCAGATGAGAACCTCAAATGTAGATGCACAAATGATACCTGGAGAAGTTGCAGGCAGGTATGAAGCACCTGAGAGAGCAAAAGTCATCTTCCATGGCAAACAACCTGGTCAGGATGAAGGGATGTGTCTGAATCTGCCTCTCTCTTCTTATTGTAGAGAAGGTGGACCAATCCAGACCTGAGTGGAGAGCTGTGCCTGGGTGCCAATGGTTGATATACATTCTACCTTATGAAAGTGTCACAGGAAGTAGGGGAAACCTCCATCTTATGTAACCCTTGGAAGCAACTGTTCGGACAAAGTGGTTGCCAAGGCAGTGACCTCATTCAGTTCCAAAGAATGTGACATACCTCATTTCCTTGGTGATGGAACTCTCTGAACTTGGTATCCAAGAAGCCAGGCACCCAGAGGCAGTCCCAGTCCCAGGCCCAGTGGGCTCACTTGTTTGGATTTACCAAGGACAGAGTCAGTTTTCTTGGTACCTAATGATGTGAGGATGGCCAAATGCCAGGAGAGCCTGAAGATGGACCTTTCCTGAGAAAACAGGTAGTGGCTAACCACTTTTTCCTGACATCTTCACAGAGTTGGTCAAGGAAACAAGATCTGAGAGAAGACAGGCCATTTCGGGGGGACATAGTATGGCCCACCAGTCAGAGTACACTCCGGATAGTCACAGACCTACTTGGGGGAAGGAGGTGCCTTTGTGGGAGTGGGTGTGGGTTTGTTGTTTTGTCTCATGTTCTGAGAATAGATCAAAAAGGCGGTTTGTTTGGTTTGGAGCAGACAGTTTCTAGTAAGTCATTTGACAAGGCGAGTGTTTCTGTTTATGTGTATCCCACTGTGTCCGTTGTTGTAGACATTAGAAAAGAGAATGCATTAATGGATGTGTCCTGTCTAGTATAAATCTTCCCATAATTCATCCTGCCCAACATATGAATGGACTGCAGCTTGTCTTATCGATGTGCAACACCTGCTATCTTTCTAAGTTGTTGTTTTCTTCCTGAATTCTGGCCACTCTCCAGAATAGGCTCAGGGATTTGTGTCCAAAAATTGTACCACCTCCAAGCTCTGTGACATGGCCATGTCCTGGATAGCTGAAGAGAATGGCGAGCATCTCAGAAAACTCAGATTTCTGTGTGACCAGGAAAGTCTCAGTGCAGAAACCCTGCTTTGGGCCTTTTGCTTACTTATTGTTGTGTTGCACTGAATGTCAGGAAGGTCTTTGCCTCAGGCCACCCCTTTGTGAATCTGAAGAAAACAGTTTTCAAATGGAAATGAATGGGACTCCCCTGTGGTTCTTTGCTTAATTGCTTTGGAAAGGGATGTGTCTTTATCAGCCTCTTGGACCTGTGTGTGGCTATGACTTAGATTCTCAGCACCTGATGGATCTTAAGAATGATCCCATGTGAGCTTCCAAAACCAAAATGGCAAAAAATATCATTCATTGTGGATGAAGTCGCTTGCCTTCCTCTGTTAGGTTCCTGCACTCCAACAAATGAGAATAGGGATTCTTTGGATCAAATGAGTTCTTAAAGCCCTGCAGAGGTGCTTGTGTTTTCGCATGACTCTAAATCACCTAAAGAATCCATACCTAAAATCAGTAGGCCTCAAATTGGAGAAACACAGAAGTATTAACGGCAGGCTTATTTGTTCACTCCTGGTTCACAGCAACAGTGTCCAGGCTACCCTGACTTTTGGCAAATGAGGGGCAAAGGAGCTGATTTTGGACACTGTCTTGGGCTGCGTCCCTCATGGAAACCTCCAGCCAGAGGTTAAGATGATTGACTATATGGAATAAGGTGAGGGCCATGTGGGAGTGTTTTGGTTTTAATGTTGGTCATTTGTGTGGCATTGGAAAAAATGACTGGGTCCACTTGGGCTTGAACTCTGTTGTGATTCCCCTTAGACACTGGGTTTTGGAACTGAACTCAGAGAAGCATTGCCATGAATTTTGTTGGGATTTTAAGAGGCCACGCATGAAAGTCGCTCTTGGAAACTGAGACCTAGGCCCCGGGTAGATTTCCACAGAGGCCTGGGAATCTCAGCAAGGATATCACATGATTTTATTCTTAAAGAAATGGCAGCCATAATTGAGAGTCAAAACACACATGGACCTCACATTGTTGACCTCAATGGGCCTGGCCTAATGTGACGTTTTGTCCATTTTTTGGGAAGCCTTGCCTGTGACAGTTCTCCAGAGATTTCATTGAAATGAGCTTCCTAACCATTTAATGTTTGCCTAATGAATTGAAACCCACAGTGCCTCCAACTTCATGCGTGAAAAATGGCTAGATAAATACCATGAAATTTTTGAAATTCCTATGACCAGGTGGCACTGGAGAACATTGGATGTCCTGTTGCTGATCATGAGTATACCAGACAGTGCCTTGATTTACTGAGTTTCATGAAAATGGTGTAGAACAGAGATGCCAGTAATTTGGAGCCTGCTGAGTAGTGGGTCTAGAGCAGTGGTGGGGAGGCTTTTGATAAAACATCCGTGGTAGGACCATGTGCATCTACCATTGGATTCCAAATGGCTTGTAACTGACATGGTGCTGCCAGCAGACCCTTATATGTAAAGGCATCTTGTTATATGGAGAGTTTTAAGAGGAAAATTAAGAATCAGGTTGATATGGACAAGGGGGCAATGGGGCAAGCTGTGAGAGATAGAAGCCTAGTTGGTGCATTGTCTTGCAGACCTTGAGCCACCACACGTGACAGAACTCCCTCCAGCACTGTGTCCCAGTTTAGCTGCTAGTATTTCGTGAAACAAATACCAAACTCAAAGTGCAGCAGCCTAAAAACCACAAAAAGTGGAGGAGGACCAAATGGCTTCACAGTCCACACGGGGAGACGGGGAGACACTTAGTCCCCAGTGGCCTCAGTTTACCTAAAAAGAGAGGATTCAGCACTGCTTCATCTTGTTCATTGGAAAATAAGAAACCATGTCCTCCAGGTCACATAGATGCAGACCCAGCTTTGATGGTCTCACTACAAAGGAAGCCAAATCTCATGAAAACAACATATATTTCAAGTGCGGAAGCTCAGAGGCAGTTTCTCAAAAAGTTTTTAGGCCAGCAGAGTTACATGTTTGTGGAGTGTTTACCATGTCCCTTACTTTTGGAAACTCCTAAACCACCTCCAAGGTTGTGAACTCCTGAGCATTTTCCATTCCAGATATGTATTCACTGATTGTGTAACTCTTCTCCTCTAATTGTGTCTTACTTGGGGTGAAGGTAATGTCAAGGCATTGTTTTGGATGAGAGCGGGAGGATATTTGTGCAGCATATATTTACATACACATTGGATTCATTTTCCAATTTTTCATTCGAAGTACTGAATCCCTGACACTAACCCATACCTAGTAGACTCAGACTATTCATCCTAATATAATGGGGAAAATTAACCCAACACAATAGAAATACAAGCACTTCAGAGGAGACATGTTCTATAGTTGGACTTGACATTTGCATTATATAAGGTAGGAGTTATACATCTAGTCAAATTTTAATTGAAATATTCTCCATGTGTTTTTAAACTTAACAAATATGTGAATACTTGTTTCCAATTTCTGTAGCCTATTCACACATGTATATTTATATGCATATATAGAATCCTACCAGGTATCACACGTACATTTTTGTAAGGTGGATGTCTTGGCAGATACAAATTGTGAGAAGTGTTCACTCCTCCTAAATGCTGTTGGAAATGAAAATTCAACCTATAAGAGAGCGTCCTAGAAGAACAACATTATACATAAACTCATGTTCAGAAACATAAATATTTTTGCATCTGTGGATGATATATATTTACTCATGAATTTCGATTGGCATTTATATTGGTACTTTTTAATTTCTGTGATTGTTGTGTGTGTGTGTGTGTGTGTGTATAGATATAGATATAGATATACTCTCCAAAGTTTTCCAAATATGAAATATATGTGTCTAGTATACACTCTCTAAATTCATTCATGTTCATGTATGTTGATTTATAATCAACTTTTCACAAGATTATAATCAGAAATATTCATCCACCTGAAATACATATTTGTTTCCTATACTGACTACTAAGTTCAGTGAAGGGTGCATACAAATCCTAATTATTCTACAGTATCTGACCCAGTCTAACATCAAGGCAAGTAGACTCCTATGGGACATGATATGTAATTTGTCATTCATTTGTATTCGACACTGGTACATTATTGTTTCTTTAGTTTTTGCACATCATAGGATATACATTTCATCCACAAGTTCACAAATTAATAGGCATTTGTTTCAATATTAATCACTTCTTGCTTCAGAACACATGTATTGTCAGGGTTTCTTGACTGGTCTTTTCATGAGACTTCTTTCCAAACACATTATTTTGAATTTCCATAATCATTTTGAAGCAAAACTCACACACTCTTCATGATAAACCAAAACACTAATATTTCCATTAGATATAGAACTGGTTGGAATGAATGATTGTATATCAATATACAATTTCCTTTTATTTTTCAGATATCAGTTCAATTCATTATTTAAAGTTCAAAAAAGTTATATTATTTATTCACAGTATGGTCTATTCGTGGTTTTTCTCTATGTTCATAGAAACAGGGTACACCTATTTGTACCCACGATTCTAATTTTACATCTTCAATATATTGCTCCCAGAAATGGTGAAAGAAATACTCATGTCACCTCATTATCACAGTAATATTCTGGACAAAAAATGGAAAGGTCACACTTATGATTGTACCAAGCCTAAATGGAAAGTGAACATGGATTTCTAAAAATATCCATGTCCAGGTTGCCTAATGCTGTCAATTCTCAATCCTATTGGTGACTACATATTTGTTTTTTCCTAATTTATATATTGAAACTCAACCCTGTTGAAAATGTCTAATTCTATCCCTCACTTTATACTTTGCCTGATTTCGTAATGTTTCCATTGATATCTCCTTTTCTACATATTTTCCCCAGTTCAACATAGTGTCTGACTCTTCATATGTGCTGACATTTACATTCACTCTATAACCAAAAGTCTATTGCTAAAGAACTTTTGGTCCAAATCCTATACTCACTCGTCTTCCTAAACCTACCAACTATCTTCCTAATCCTACTGAATATCCCTTTTTGACTGGATGTTCTCTTCTAAATTCAATCATCCAATGTACAAGGTCCTATGCCATAATATATCAAATTATCTGAGACATCTTTGCAGAACATAATTCAAAGCTAAGTATCCCAATCAAGGGCAAAACCCTTCTGGGCTTCAAAGCATACTTAGATTTCTTTTTTCATACTTATATTTCACCTCTATATTCTTGTAAATATTGCAGGTTCCCAATCCCATTATTCATCGCACAGAATCATTCGTCACCAAATCAAACCTGTTTTTAACCCCAAGTATACACTGTTCCCTCAATCATTTTACACAAGAGCAGGGACAGAGGGGTTCTTACAATACAGGAAAGTTGGGGATCTTCCACCAGATGAGAACCTCAAATGTCCATGCACAAATGATACCTGGAGAAGTTGTAGGCAGGTATGAAGCACCTGAGAGAGCAAAAGTCATCTTCCATGGCAAACAACCTGGTCAGGATGAAGGGATGTGTCTGAATCTGCCTCTCTCTTCTTATTGTAGACAAGGTGGAACAATCAAGGCCTGAGTGGAGAGCTGTTCCCTGGTGCCAATGGTTGATATACATTCTACCTTATGAAAGTGTCACAGGAAGTAGGGGAAACCTCCATCTTATGTAACCCTTGGAAGCAACTGTTAGGACAAAGTGGTTGTCAAGGCAGTGACCTCATTCAGTTCCAAAGAATGTGACATACCTCATTTCCTTGGTGATGGAACTCTCTGAACTTGGTATCCAAGAAGCCAGGCACCCAGAGGCAGTCCCAGTCCCAGGCCCAGTGGGCTCACTTGTTTGGATTTACCAAGGACAGAGTCAGTTTTCTTGGTACCTAATGATGTGAGGATGGCCAAATGCCAGGAGAGCTCTGAAGATGGACCTTTCCTGAGAAAACAGGTAGTGGCTAACCACTTTTTCCTGACATCTTCACAGAGTTGGTCAAGGAAACAAGATCTGAGAGAAGACAGGCCATTTCGGGGGAACATAGTATGGCCCACCAGTCAGAGGACACTCCGGATAGTCACAGACCTACTTGGGGAAGGAGGTGCCTTTGTGGGAGTGGGTGTGGGTTTGTTGTTTTGTCTCATGTTCTGAGAATAGATCGAAAGGCGGTTTGTTTGGTTTGGAGCAGACAGTTTCTAGTAAGTCATTTGACAAGGCGAGTGTTTCTGTTTATGTGTATCCCACTGTGTCAGTTGTTGTAGACATTAGAAAAGAGAATGCATTAATGGATGTGTCCTGTCTAGTATAAATCTTCCCTATAATTCATACTGCCCAATATATGAATGGACTGCAGCTTGTCTTATCGATGTGCAACACCTGCTATCTTTCTAAGTTGTTGTTTTCTTCCTGAATTCTGGCCACTCTCCAGAATGGGCTCAGGGATTTGTGTCCAATATATGTACCACCTCCAAGCTCTGTGACATGGCCATGTAAAGGATAGTTGAAGAGAATGGCGAGCATCTCAGAAAACTGAGATATCAGTGTGACCAGGAAAGTCTCAGTGCAGAAACACTGCTTTGGGCCTTTTGCTTACTTATTGTTGTGTTGCACTGAATGTCAGGAAGGTCTTTGCCTCAGGCCACCCCTTAGTGAAGCCTGAAGAAAACAGTTTTCAAATGGAAATGAATGGGCCTCACCTGTGGTTCTTTGCTTAATTGCTTTGGAAAGGGATGTGTCTTTATCAGCCTCTTGGTCCTGTGTGTGGCTGTGACTTAGATTCTCAGCACCTGATGGATCTTAAGAATGATCCCATGTGAGCTTCCAAAACCAAAATGGCAAAAATTATCATTCATTGTGGATGAAGACTCTTGCCTTCCTCTGTTAGGTTCCTGCACTCCAACAAATGAGAATAGGGATTCTGTGAGTCAAATGAGTTCTTCGAAGCCCTGCAGAGGTGCTTGTGTTTTCGCATGACTCTAAATCACCTAAAGAATCGATACCTAAAATCAGTAGCCCTCAAATTGGAGAAACATAGAAGAATTAATGGCAGGCTTATTTGTTCACTCCTGGTTCACAGCAACGGTGTCCAGGCTACCCTGACTTTAGGCAAATGAGGGGCAAACGAGCTGATTTTGGACACTGTCTTGGGCTGCACCCCTCATGGAAACCTCCAGCCAGAGGTTAAGATGATTGACTATATGGAATAAGGTGAGGGCCATGTGGGAGTGTTTTGGTTTTAATGTTGGTCATTTGTGTGGCATTGGAAAAAATGACTGGTTCCACGTGGACTTGAACTCTGGTGTGATTCCCCTTAAACACTGGGTTTTGGAACTGAACTCAGAGAAGCATTGCTATGAATTTTGTTGGGATTTTAAGAGGCCACGCATGAAAGTCGCTCTTGGAAACTGAGACCTAGGCCCCGGGTAGATTTCCACAGAGGCCTGGGAATCTCAGCAAGGATATCACATGATTTTATTCTTAAAGAAATGGCATCCATAGTTGAGAGTCAAAACACACATGCACCTCACATTGTAGACCTCAATGGGCCTGGCCTAATGTGACCTTTTGTCCATTCTTTGGGAAGCCTTGCCTGTGAGATTTCTCCAGAGATTTCATTGAAATGAGCTTCCTCACCACTTAATGTTGCTGAATGAATTGAAACCCACAGTGCCTCCAACTTCATGCTTGAAAAATGGCTAGATAAATACCATGAAATTTTTGAAATTCCTATGACCAGGTGGCACTGGAGAAACATTGGATGTCCTATTGCTGATCATGAGTATACCAGACAGTGCCTTGATTTACTGAGTTTCATGAAAATGGTGTAGAACAGAGAAGCCAGTAAGTTGGAGCCTGCTGAGTAGTGGGTCTAGAGCAGTGCTGGGGAGGTGTTTGATAAAACATCCGTGGTAGGGCCATGTGGATCTACCATTGGATTCCAAATGGCTTGTAACTGACATGGTGCTGCCAGCAGACCCTTATATGTAAAGGCATCTTGTTATATGGAGAGTTTTAAGAGGAAAATTAAGAATCAGGTTGATATGGACAAGGGGGCAATGGGGCAAGGTGTGAGAGATAGAAGCCTAGTTGGTGCATTCTCTTGCAGACCCTGACCCACCACACGTGACAGAACTACCTCCAGCACTGTGTCCCAGTTTAGCTGCTAGTATTTCGTGAAACAAATACCAAACTCACAGTGCAGCAGCCTAAACACCACAAAAAGTGGAGGAGGACCAAATGGCTTCACAGTCCACACGGGGAGAAGGGGAGACACTTAGTCCCTAGTGGCCTCAATTTACCTAAAAAGAGAGGATTCAGCACTGCTTCATCTTGTTCATTGGAAAATAAGAAACCATGTCCTCCAGGTCACATAGATGCAGACCCAGCTTTGATGGTCTCACTACAAAGGAAGCCAAATCTCCTGAAAACAACATATATTTCAAGTGTGGAAGCTCAGAGGCAGTTTCTCAAAAAGTTTTTAGGCCAGCAGAGCTCCATGTTTGTGGAGTGTTTACCCTGTCCCTTACTTTTGGAAACTCCTCTACCACCTCCAAGGTTGTGAACTCCTGAGCATTTTCCATTCCAGATATGTATTCACTGATTTTGAAACTCTTCTCCTCTAATTGTGTCTTACTTGGGGTGAAGGTTATGTCAAGGCATTGTTCTGGATGAGAGCGGGAGGATATTTGTGCAGCATATATTTACATACACATTGGATTCATTTTCCAATTTTCCATTTGAATTACTGAATCCCGGACACTAAATCTTACCTAGTAGACTCAGACTATTCATCCTAATATAATGGGGAAAATTAACCCAACACAATAGAAATACAAGCACTTCAGAGGAGACATGTTGTATAGTTGGACTTGACATTTGCATTATATAAGGTAGGAGTTATAAATCTCGTCAAATTTTATTTGAAATATTCTCCATCTCTTTTTAAACTTAACAAATATGTGAATTCTCGTTTCCTTTTTCTGTAGCCTATTCACACATGTATATTTTTATGCATATATAGAATCCTACCAGGTATCACACGTACATTTTTGTGAGGTGGCTGTCTTGGCAGATACAAATTGTGAGAAGAGTTCACTCCTCCTAAATGTTGTTGGAAATGAAAATTCAACCTATAGGAGAACGTCCTAGTAGAACAAAATTATGCATAAACTCATGTTCAGTAAAATAAATATTTTTGCATCTGTGGATGATATATATTTACTGATGAATTTCGATTGGCATTTATATTGGTACTTTTTAATGTCTGTGAATGTTGTGTGTGTGTGTGTGTCTGTGTGTGTGTGTGTGTCTGTGTGTGTTTGTTTGTCTGTGTGTGTGTATAGACATAGATATATATATACTCTCCAAATTTTTCAAAATATGAAAAAATGTGTCTAATATATACTTTCTAAATTCATTCATGTACATGTATATGGATTTATAATTAACTTTTCACAAGATTATAATCAGAAATATTCATCCACCTGAAATAGATATTTGTTTCATAGTACTGAAACCTAACTTCAGTGAATGGTGCATACAAATCCTAATTACTCTACAGTAACTGACCCAGTCTAACATCAATGCAAGAAGACTCCTATGGGACATGATATGTAATTTGTCATTCATTTGTATTCGACACTGGTACATTATTGTTTCTTCAGTTTTTGCACATCATAGGATATACATTGCATCCACAAGTTCACAAATTAATAGGCATTTGTTTCAACTTTAATCACTTCTTGCTTCAGAACACATGTATTGTCAGGGTTTCTTGACTGGTCTTTTCATCAGACTTCTTTCCAAACACATAATTTTGAATTTCCATAGTCATTTTGAAGCAAAACTCACACACTCTTCATGATAAACCAAAACACTAATATTTCCAATAGATATATAACTGGTTGGAATGAATGATTGTATAGCAATATACGATTTCCTTTAATTTTTCAGATATCAGTTCAATTCATTATTTAAAGTTGAAAAAATTATATTATTTATTCACAGTATGGTCTATTCATACTTTTTTTCTATGTTCATAGAAACAGGGTACACCTCTTTGTACCCCGATTCTAATATTACATCTTCAATATATTGCTCCCAGAAATGGTGAAAAAAATACTAATGTCACCTCATTATCACAGTAATATTCTGGACAAAAAATGGAAAGGTCACACTTATGATAGTACCAAAGCCTAAATGGAAAGTGAACATGGATTTCTAAAAACATCCATGTCCAGGTTGCCTAATGCTGTCAATTGTCAATCCTATTGGTGACTACATATTTGTTTTTTCCTAATTTATATATTCAAACTCAACACTGTTGAAAATGTCTAATTCTATCCCTCACTTTATACTTTGCCTGATTTTGTAATGTTTCTATTGATATCTGCTTTTCTACATATTTTCCCCAGTTCAACATAGTGACTGACTCTTCATATGTGCTGACATTTACATTCACTCTATAACCAAAAGTCTATTGCTAAAGAACTTTTGGTCCAAATCCTATACTCACTCTTCTTCCTAAACCTACCGACTATCTTCCTAATCCTACTGAATATCCCTTTTTGACCTGATGTTCTCTTCTAAATTCTATCATCCAATGTACAACCTCCTATGCCATTGTAATTCGAATTATCTGAGACATCTTTGCAGAACATAATTCAAAGCTAAGTATCCCAATCAAGGGCAAAACCCTTCTGGGCTTCAAATCATACCTAGATTTCTGTTTTCATACTTATATTTCACCTCTATATTCTTGTAAAAATTGCAGGTTCCCAATCCCATTATTCATCGCACAGAATCATTCGTCACCAAATCAAACCTGTTTTTAACCCCAAGTATACACTGTTCCCTCAATCATTTTACAGAAGAGCAGGGACAGAGGGGTTCTTACAATACAGGAAAGTTGGGGATCTTCCACCAGATGAGAACCTCAAATGTCCATGCACAAATGATACCTGGAGAAGTTGTAGGCAGGTATGAAGCACCTGAGAGAGCAAAAGTCATCTTCCATGGCAAACAACCTGGTCAGGATGAAGGGATGTGTCTGAATCTGCCTCTCTCTTCTTATTGTAGACAAGGTGGAACAATCCAGGCCTGAGTGGAGAGCTGTTCCCGGGTGCCAATGGTTGATATACATTCTACCTTATGAAAGTGTCACAGGAAGTAGGGGAAACCTCCATCTTATGTAACCCTTGGAAGCAACTGTTAGGACAAAGTGGTTGCCAAGGCAGTGACCTCATTCAGTTCCAAAGAATGTGACATACCTCATTTCCTTGGTGATGGAACTCTCTGAACTTCGTATCCAAGAAGCCAGGCACCCAGAGGCAGTCCCAGTCCCAGGCCCAGTGGGCTCACTTGTTTGGATTTACCAAGGACAGAGTCAGTTTTCTTGGTACCTAATGATGTGAGGATGGAAAAATGCCAGGAGAGCTCTGAAGATGGACCTTTCCTGAGAAAACAGGTAGTGGCTAACCACTTTTTCCTGACATCTTCACAGAGTTGTTCAAAGAAACATGATCTGAGAGAAGACATTCCATGTCGGGGGAACATAGTATGTCCCACCAGTCAGAGGATACTTCGGATAGTCAAATACCTACTTGGGGGCAGGAGGTGCCTTTGTGGGAGTGGGTGTGGGTTTGTTGTTTTGTCTCATGTTCTGAGAATAGATAGGAAAGGCGTTTTGTTTGGTTTGGAGTGGACAGTTTCCAGTAAGTCATTTGACACGGCGAGTGTTTCTGTTTCTGTGTATCCCACTGTGTCCGTTGTTGTAGACATTAGAAAAGAGAATGCATTAATGGATGTGTCCTGTCTAGTATAAATCTTCCCATAATTCATCCTGCCCAATATATGAATGGACTGCAGCTTGTCTTATCGATGTGCAACACCTGCTATCTTTCTAAGTTGTTGTTTTCTTCCTGAATTCTGGCCACTCTCCAGAATGGGCTCATGGATTTGTGTCCAAAATATGTACCACCTCCAAGCTCTGTGACATGGCCATGTACTGGATAGTTGAAGAGAATGGCGAGCATCTCAGAAAACTCAGATATCAGTGTGACCAGGAAAGTCTCAGTGCAGAAACACTGCTTTGGGCTTTTTGCTTACTTATTGTTGTGTTGCACTGAATGTCAGGAAGGTCTTTGCCTCAGGCCACCCCTTTGTGAAGCCTGAAGAAAACAGTTTTCAAATGGAAATGAATGGGACTCACCTGTGGCTCTTAGCTTAATTGCTTTGGAAAGGGATGTGTCTTTATCAGCCTCTTGGACCTGTGTGTGGCTGTGGCTTAGATTCTCAGCACCTGATGGATCTTAAGAATGATCCCATGTGAGCTTCCAAAACCACAATGGCAAAAAATATCATTCATTTTGGATGAAGTCTCTTGCCTTCCTCTGTTAGGTTGCTGCACTCCATCAAATGAGAATAGGGATTATATGGGTCAAATGAGTTCTTCAAAGCCCTGCAGAGGTGCTTGTGTTTTCGCTTGACTCTAAATCACCTAAAGAATTGATACCTAAAATCAGTAGACCTCAAATTGGAGAAATACAGAAGTATTAACAGCAGGTTTATTTGTTCACTCCTGGTTCACAGAAACGGTGTCCAGCCTACCCTGACTTTAGGCAAATGAGGGGCAAACGAGCTGATTTTGGACACTGTCTTGGGCTGCGCCCCTCATGGAAACCTCCAGCCAGATGTTAAGATGATTGACTATATGGAATAAGATGAGGGCTATGTGGGAGTGTTTTGGTTTTAATGTTGCTCATTTGTGTGGCATTGGAATAAATGACTGTGTCCACGTGGGCTTGAACTCTGGTGTGATTCCCCTTAGAGACTGGGTTTTGGAACTGAACTCAGAGAAGCATTGCCATGAATTTTGTTGGGATTTTAAGAGGCCATGCATGAAATTCGCTCTTGGAAACTGAGACCTAGGCCCCGGTTGGATTTCCACAGAGGCCTGGGAATCTCAGCAAGGATATCACATGATTTTATCCTTAAAGAAATCGCAGCCATAGTTGAGAGTCAAAACACACATGGACCTCACATTATAGACCTCAATGGGCTTCGCCTAATGTGACCTTTTGTCCACTCTTTGGGAAGCCTTGCCTGTGAGAGTTCTCCAGAGATTTTATTGAAATGAGCTTCCTCAACATTTAGTCTTTGCTGAATGAATTGAAACCCACAGTGCCTCCAACTTCATGCTTGAAAAATGGCTAGATAAATACCATGAAATTTTTGAAATACCTATGACCAGGTGGCACTGGAGAAACATTGGATGTCCTTTTGCTGATCATGATTATACCAGACAGTGCCTTGATTTACTGAGTTTCATGAAAATGGTGTAGAACAGAGATGCCAGTAGTTTGTAGCCTGCTGAGTAGTGGGTCTAGAGCAGTGGTGGGGAGGTGTTTGATAAAACATTCGTGGAAGGGCCTTGTGGATCTACCATTGGATTCCAAATGGCTTGTAACTGACATGGTGCAGCCAGCAGACCCTTATATGTAAAGGCATCTTGTTATATGGAGAGTTTTCAGAGGAAAATTAAGAATCAGGTTGATATGGAAAAGGGGGCAATGGGGAAAGCTGTGAGAGATAGAAGCCTAGTTGGTGCATTCTCTTGCAGACCCTGACCCACCACACGTGACAGAACTCCTTCCAGCACTGTGTCCCAGTTTAGCTCCTAGTATTTCGTGAAACAAATACCAAACTCACAGTGCAGCAGCAAAAACTCCACAAAAAAAGGAGGAGGACCAAATGGCTTCACAGTCCACACGGGGAGACGGGGAGACACTTAGTCCCTAGTGGCCTCAATTTACCTAAAAAGAGAGGATTCAGCACTGCTTCATCTTGTTCATTGGAAAATAAGAAACCATGTCCTCCAGGTCACATAGATGTAGACCCAGCTTTGATGGTCTCACTACAAAGGAAGCCAAATCTCCTGAAAACAACATATATTTCAAGTGCGGAAGCTCAGAGGCAGTTTCTCAAAAAGTTTTTAGGCCAGCAGAGCTCCATGTTTGTGGAGTGTTTACCCTGTCCCTTACTTTTTGAAACTCCTCCACCACCTCCAGAATGTGAACTCCTTAGCATTTTCCATTTCAGATATGTATTCACTGATTTTGTAACTCTTCTCCTCTAGTTGTGTCTTACTTGTGGTGAAGGTAATGTCAAGGCATTGTTCTGGATGAGAGCGGGAGGATATTTGTGCATCGTATATTTACATACACATTGGATTCATTTTCCAATTTTTCATTCGAAGTACTGAATCCCTGACACTAACCCATACCTAGTAGACTCAGACTATTCATCCTAATATAATCGGGAAAATTAACCCAACACAATAGAAATACAAGCACTTCAGAGGAGACATGTTGTACAGTTGGACTTGACATTTGCCTTATATAAGGTTGGAGTTATAAATCTAGTCAAATTTTAATTGAAATATTGTCCATGTGTTTTTAAACTTAACAAATATGTGAATTCTTGTTTCCCTTTTCTGTAGCCTATTCACACATGTATATTTATATGCATATATAGAATCCTACCAGGTATCACACGTACATTTTTGTGAGGTGGCTGTCTTGGCAGATACAAATTGTGAGAAGAGTTCACTCCTCCTAAATGCTTTTGGAAATGAAAATTCAACCTATAGGAGAGCGTCCTATTAGAAAAACATTATATATAAACTCATGTTCAGTAAAATAAATATTTTTTGCATTTGTGGATGATATATATTTACTGATGAATTTCGATTGGCATTTATATTGGTACTTTTTAATGTCTGTGAGTGTTGTGTGTGTGTGTGTGTGTGTGTGTGTGTGTGTATATATATATATAGATATAGATATAGATATAGATATATAGATATAAATATAGATATACTCTCCAAATTTTTCAAAATATGAAATATATGTGTCTTATTTTGCACTTCCTAAATTTTTCATATTCATGAATGTGGATTTATAATTATCTTTTCACAAGATTATACTCTCAAACATTCATATACCCTACGAGACTCTTACCACTAATACTAATATAATGGAGAAAAAGAACCCAAAAAGAATAGATACAAGCATTTCAGAAGAGACATGGTGTATAGTTGGACTTGCCTCTTGCATAATATAAGGTAGGAGTTATAAATCTATTCAATTTATTGAAATAATTTTCCATGTGTTATTTTTTTTTTGACACAACACAAAATTTAATCTTTGAAAAATAAATAAAATTGACACTTCCTTAACCAAGCTAATGAAGAAAAAAAAACCTCAAATTACTAAAATTAAGGATCATAAAGGAACTTTTACAGAGTACACAACTAAAATACAGAGAATATTTGAAAACTAATTTGAAAATTTATAGTCTAATAAATTAAAATACCATGATGACATCAATAAAATTTTAGAGATATACCCAAACTTAATTAGTAGGACGTGAACAATTTAAACAAATCAATTTCAAGCAATGAAATAGAAGTTGCTGTCAACAGCCTACCAATCAAGCAAAGCCCAGGAACAGACAGATTCTCAGCCATGTTCTACAAGACCTTCAAAGAAGCATTCATCACAATACTCCTCAAATTATTCCATAAAATAGAAAAGGATGGAACTCCTCCAAACTCATTCCATGAGGCTATTATCACTCACATACCAAAATCAGACAAAGACACATCAAGGAAAGAAATCTTCAGAGCAATATTCCTGACAAAGATATATACAAAAATTCTCAATAAAATTCTTTTTTTTAAGCCAAAGTTAATCAAAAGGGATAAAGAGGGACACTACACACTATTCCATGTGTTTTTAAAGTTAAGAAATATATGAATTCCTGTCTCCCTTTCTCTGTAGCCTATTAAGCAAATGTATTTTTATATGCACAAATAGAATCCTACCTGGTTTCACACGTACATTCTTGTAAGGTGGCTGACTTGGCAGATACTATTTGTGAGAAGAGATCACTCCTCCTAAACGCTGTTGGTACAGAAAATTCAACCCATGGGTGAGCTTCCTAGATGAACAACATTATACATACATCCATGTTCAGTAAAATGAATATTTTGGGATATGCGGATGAGTTATTTTTCATGATGAATTTCGATTGACATATATATTGCGACATTATAATGTGTGTGTGTTTGTCTCTCTCTCTCTCTCTCTCTCTCTCTCTCTCTCTCTCTCTCTCTATCTCTCTCTCTCTCTCTATATATATATATATAGGCTCCAGATTTTCCAAAATATGAAATGTATGTCTTCTTATACACCACCTGAATTCATTCATATTCATATATGTGGATTTATAATCAACTTTTAACAAGTTTATTCTCAGAAATATACATCCACTGAAATACATATTTGTTTCCTAGTACTGAAAACTAAATTCAGGGAAGGGTTCTTACAAATCCTAATATTTCTAGACTAACTGACCAAGTTTAACATCAATGCAAATACATTCCTATTGGATATGATGTGTTTTTTAAAGTTCATTTTTATTCAAACTTGCTACGTTATTATTTATTCAGTTTATGGACATCATAAAATATATCCTTTCATTCACAAGTTCACAAATTTATAAATATTTGGTTTACTTTCAATCACTTCCTCCTTCGGAACAAATATATTCCTCTATGTTTCTTGACTGGTCTTTTCACTAGACTTCTTTCTAAACACATTATTTTCGATTCCATTATCATTTTTGAAGCAAAACTCACACACTATTCATGATAAACGGTAACCCTAATAATACCATTAGATATATAACTTGTTGGAATGAATGTACATATATCAATATATGATTTCGTCTATATTTTCAGATATTAAAACAATCCATTATGTAAATTTGGAACCAGTCACATAATTTTTTCACAGTATGGTCTATTAATGCATCATCTCTATATTCATCAACACAGGGTAAACCTCTTAGTATCCCCAGTACTAATTTATATGTTTTCAAAATATTGCTCCCAGAAAAGGTGGAAGAAATACTCATGTCACCTGATCTACATATACATATTATCACAGTAATATTCTGGACACAAAATGCAAAGGTCACCATTATGATTGCAATAAAGCCTCAATGGAATGTGAACATGGATTACTAAAAACATCCATGTCCAGTTTGCCTAATGCTCTCAAATGTCAATCCAATTGGTGACTACATTTTTGTTTCTTTTTAAGATTATGTATTCAACCTCAACCCTGTTGAAAATGTCAAATCTTATCACTCACGTTATACTTTGCCTGATTTCCTAATGTCTCTATTGATGTCTGCCTTCCTACATATTTTTCCCAGTTCATCATTGTGCCCAACTTTTCACATATGGTGCCAATTATATTCACTCTCTAACCGAAAACTATTGCTAAAGAACTTTTGGTCCAAATCCTAGACTCACTCTTCCTCCTAAACCTACTGACTATCTTTCTAATCCTATACACTATCCCTTTTTCACTGGATGTTCTCTTCTACATTCAATCATCTGAGGTACAGGGTCTTATGCCATTGTATATCAATTTGCATCGACCTCGGTGCAAAACATTACTCAAGCTAAGGATCCCAATCAAGAGCCCAAATCCTTCTGGGCTTCAAATATTACCTAGATTTCTGTTTTCATACTTATATTTTACCTCTATATTCTTATAAATATTGCTGGTTCCCAATACCATTATTCATCCAGCAGAATGATTCCTAAGCCAAATGGAACATGCTATTAACCCTAACCATACAATGTTCCCTCAATCTCACTTTACAGAAGAGCAGGGATAAAGTTGATATTACAATACAGGAAGTTAGGAGATCTTCCACCTGCTGAGTACCTCAAAATCCATGCAGAAATAATCCCTGGACAAGATGTAGGCAGCTATGAAAGACCTGAGAGAACAAAAGTCATATTCCATGGCAAACAACATGGTCAGGATGAAAGGATGTGTCTGAGTCAGCCTCTCTATTCTTAATGCAGGGAAGATGGACCAAAGCAGGCCTGTGTGGAGAGCTGTTCCCAGGTGACTATGGTTTCTATACCATTCTAACATGTGAAAGTATCACAGGAAGTAGGGCAGCCTCCATGTCAGGAGACACTAGGATGCAACTGTTAGGACAAAGTAGTGGCCAAGACAGGGACCTCATTTATTTCCTGAAGGTAGTGACCTCACCTCATTTTCTTGGCGATGGAACTCTCTGAATTTTGTGATCCAGGAAGCCAGGCACCAGAGCCAGTCCAAGTCCCAGTCGCAGTGGGCTCACTTGTTTGGATTTACTAAGGACAGAGTCAGTCTTTCTTGGTACCTACTGATGTAAGGGTTGCCAAATACTAAGAAAGCTCTGAAGAGGGGTCTTTCCTGAGAGGACAGGAATTGGCTCACCACTGCCTCCTGACAACTTCACAGAGTTGACCAAGGAGACCAGATCTGAGACAGAAAGGCCATTTGTGGGGAACATCGTATGGCCTACCAGTAAGAGGACACTCCAGATAGTGACAGACCTACTTGGGGGAAGGAGTTGCATTTGTGGGTGTTGGTTTGTGTTTGTGGTTTTTTTCTGGGTTCTGAGAATAGGTAAAAAAGGAGGTTTGTTTGGATTGGAGTGGACTGTTTCCAGTAAGTCATTTGACAAGGAGACTGTTTCTATGTCTGTGTATCCCACTGTGTTTTTCTTTGTGGATATTAGAAAAAAATAGCTCATTGGGTGTGTCCTGTCTAGTAGAAAGCTTCCCAGCATACATCCTTTCCAATTAATGAATGGACTGGGGCTTGCCTTATCCATGGGCAACACCTGCTATCTACCTAATTTTCCATTTTTTCATGAATTCTGGCCACTCTCAAGATTAGTATCATGTATTTTTGTACAAGATATGTACCACATCCAAGCTCTGTGACATGGCCATGTACTGGATAGCTGAAGGGAATGGCGAGCAACTCAGAAAACTCACATATTAGACTAACAAGGAAAGTCTCCGTGGAGAAACCCTGCTTGGGGCCTTCTGATTACCTATTGTTCTGTTGCTCTGAATGTCAGAAAGGTCTTTGGCTCAGGCCACCCCTTTGTGAAGCCTGAAGAAAACAGTTTTCAAATGGAAATGAATGGGCATCACCTGTGGCTCTTTGCTTCATTGCTTTGGAAATGGATGTGTCTGAATCAGCCTCTTGGCCCTGTGTGAGCCTGTGGTTTAGATTTTCAGCACCTGATGAATCTAAAGAAAGATCCCATGTGGGCATCCAAAACCTAAATGGAAAAAAGATCAGTCATTGTGGATGAAGCCTCTCGCCTTCCTCTGTAAGATTCCTGACCTCCATCAAGTGAGAATAGGGATCATTTGTGTCAAATAAGTTCTTCAAAGGGCTGCAGAGGGGAGACAATAGGTGCTTGGGTTTTCTTATAACTCCAATTCACACTAAAAATCTATACCCCACAGTCAGTAGGCCTCAAATTTGAGAAGTGGAGTAGTATTAACGGCAGGCCTATTTGATGACTTCTGGTTCACACTAAGTTGTCCAGGCCACCCTGACTTTAGGCAAATGAGGGACAAGGGAGATTATTTTTGACACTGTCTTGGGCTGTGCCCCTCATGGAAACCTCCAGCTAGAGGTTATGATTAGTGTCTATATAAAAAGATGAAGAGGGCCATGTGAGAGTGTTTTGGTTTTAATTGTCATCATTTGTGTGGCAATTTGAAGAGATGCCTGGGTCCACCTGGGATTGAACTCTGTTGTGATTCCCCTTAGAGACTGAGTTGTGTAACTGACCTCAGAAAAGTATTGCCATGAACTGTGTTGGGATTTCAGGAGGCCACGCATGAGATTCAACATTGGAGTCTGAGATCTTGGCCCAGGGTGACTTTACACAGAGCAATGGGAATCTAAGCCAGGATATCACAAGATTTTATTCTGAAAGATTCCAGCCATAGTTAAAACACCAACAGGAAATCTTTAGATCACTTATAAGCAAATTATAAAACAAAATTTTTTAACAAGAGTAAAAATACTTAGTTAATGTAATGCTACCCTGAATTTTTTGGGTGAGTTATACTTTATATTCCCTGTTTGAGATCCTAATAAACTTGAGAGAAAAAAAAAAGAAAAAAACAAAACTTTTGAACATAACTTTAAATGAAATAAAATCTGACCTACTGCTTTCGTAGTCATTCTCACATGTAGTAAGATGGGACACAGAGCCTTATCTCAGGTAAGACAGGGCTCTTTATAAATCTTAAGTGTTTTAGTTCTATAGCTGATCTTCGTTTTTTAATATCCTTTTACAAAGTTTACATAAATTGTTTGAGGTCACATGAACATTAGCTAACACCATATAATATCACTTTTGAAACATGAATTAAAGAATGGCTGAATGTTTTTAACATTCAAATAGATTAGGCTCTCATTAATTTAAAAATACATTTAAATTGTTGCACAATGTAAAGTGTAACATAAAACTATACATATCTTATTGATAACAGGTAAATAAATCCCCAATATATATTTTATTTACTATACAACTTCATAACACCAGCTTGATATAATGCTCTTTTAAAGTTTCTACCTTATCGAGTTGTATAACTGGAAGATATGAGCACATTAATAGCATCACAGTTACATTGATGTTTCTACATTAACCAAGTTTATCTTTTAAAGAAATGGCAGTACAGTGCTCTAAAATAACAGTTCTGTTTTAAACAGTTGTTTAATTTTTATGGTTGCTTGCTCTGGAAAAAATAAAACTTAATAAACACAATGTTATGAGTAATCTTATGTTTTAAGAAATTTTTGTCTCTTTAACACATGACTAATTTTTACAATCTTACACAGACTTTAGTAGAAAGTCTGTATAAGATTGTAAACATTTTATACAGATTTTGTACTAAAAATTGATAGACCTTAGTATATCAATCAGATATCAAACAAAAACACTCATGAATGAGTAAATCCAAATCAAATTTACTTTACTTTTTAATCAAAATATTAGACAAATGTATTGAACAGTGTAAACCATTTTTTGGTTGAAGGAAAAGTCCTAGAACAAAGTCATATAGACCTTTGGTAGACAATAATATTTTATTAGATTTTTGAACACCTAGAATAACTTATAGGCATAAATTTGAAGACATTTATATTTATCTGTTTATCCAATCTAAATTGAAACATTTAAACCACGTGAATTAAAGATCTGTGGTCCACTTTTTAAAATTTGTTTTTATGAGCGCTTTTTTATATGAGTGCTCCTTATATATGTTAATTTGTGTATCATTTGAATGATATACGGACATATGTGTATATATATATATATATATATATATATATATATATATATATATATATATATATAGACATACAACACATCTTTTCAGGTGAAATCACCATTGCAATGTTTTTAAAACTCCACAGTTGGTCAAAGATAAAACTGATCAGAAAAACATTAACCTAGGTCTGTAGGATCAAAATCATAAACTCAAAAAAAAAAAAGAATCTAAGAAAAAATTATGAGTCCTAGAAAAAATGACTGGCCGGTAATTAGTAAATACCATACAATTTACCATTTTTTTCCCTTAGGCCTCAGATCAGTCTCGTACTGAGCTTATAGGAGACTTTCATTTGCATTTCAACAGAAGTCCTGGCTGAGGTCTGAAAAGAGCAGAAAAAAACTGCTATTCTGAGCAGACACCTCAGGCCTAAGGCATTTTAACCATAATTTTCTGGTTAGGATGTTGAAAATTATGCTACAAGTTTAAGATACAATTCACAAAATTTTATATCTTTACATCTTGTTTTGTCAACAGATATCATACTATGATTTACTATCCTTGTCCAAATTAATGCACTGGTAAACACAGTGACATTTTCCCAGGCTACCCAATTCAAAATTGGAGAAAAAAAGACTGCATGATTGGGAAGTTACTTGCCAACTTGGAAGTAGAGTTCTTTAGTTTTCCATCCTAAGTATTTAAGTTCTCTGGCATGAATTATCTGAAATCAAAAACTAAACAATTACCTAAACCCGACTTTTAACTGCAATATTGTGCAATGCTTCAAAAAACGCATTCAGTTACCAGATTTTTACAATAAAACATCATCATTTAGACACACATTCAGCTAAGATCATTCTCAAGAAACAATTTATAATATAAACACATTATTGCACATTTCTTAAAGGGCCAAAAACAAAGGCACAAGACAGACAGAAAGGAACTCCAGAATATGGCTGACAGACAGAAGCCTTTAAAACAGAGCAGATAAGAGAAAAATCTCCTGCACCAGTGGCACCACAGATGTCCCCACAAGGGGACCAGATGTTTTCACAGAGAAGCTACCTGAAATGTAAAATCAAGGGTCTCCATGGTGACTTTACTGCATTTAGTGTCCCCTTTTTATTTTTCTCTTTTAAAAGAAGACAGAGGTGTCATAATGCTTACAGTGCAGGGAAGGAAGGAGGGAATTCCCTGAAGCAACAGGGCTTTGGCAGTTGCTGGGGTCCCTCAGTCCCTCCTTTTACTTACAGGATTAGCTCTTCTGTTTCGGGTCCACTCCAAGCATGCTCCATCTCCTAACATTTCAGTCGTCAGCTCTCAAAAAGTTCTGGGACGGGGCCGGGTATCAAAATTTGTAACTTAAAGTTCGGTTTCTGACCCTGAAGCAAATTAATGCTAATTTAATAATGAGGACAGGGTTTTGAGAAAAAGAAAATGGAGGTTTATTGCTTTGCTAACAAAGGAAAAACAAGGGGACTCTGCCAAAAGGTTGTGACTCTCATGATCTGGAGGGACAAGGGATTTTAAAGAGTTTCACTTGTTAACCTGGGATATACTCAGTTCTTCGTTCCCCAGCAGGTATTGCCCTGTGCAGTGGGTGTGCTCCAGGCAGCCAGCTAGGGGCTTCTTTCTTCCTGCTTAACAAAGGTGGGTAAAGTTCATCACAGTTCCTTAAAACACAGTCGAAAGGGTGTCAGGCTTACTTGATTTGTTACCCTTTTTCACGTCCAATATCCTTAAAATTTTACCACAGAAATCAAACAAAAAAACGCACAAAAACAAACAACAAAAAACATATAGACCACAGAACAAAACACAGAAAAACAGAATCCTGGTGCCGAAACAGAAAAACAGAGGAGCAATGCAACATCTTGCTAAAGCTCCAGGGTAGGAGCGTGTGTGTGCCCATCGGCACCTCTCTACCCTTCCAGAGGAATTTCCTACAGAACAGAACAGAGGACAGCATGATTCTCATTACTGTCCTGGACTGGAGTGTATGTGAGCCTCCCCAGGCCACCTCTCTGTCATCAGAAGAGATCTCCCTTAACCAGATATCAGATGTTATAAAGGCGCCACTTACCTATGGAGGCCTCCTCCACCAGGGGCTTGATAATAGTTTTAGTGTGGTGGTTCACTGCAGTGCTCCCCAGACTGACGGCTCACTCCAAGGCCTTGGAACATCTCAAGTTGTGCACCCCCTAGAGTGGTTCTCCAGCCCAGTGCCCTGGAGGGAAGGCCACCTTCAGAATTTTCAGCAGTCTGGTTTTGTGATCTGCTAGGGCAGGGTCATCTCACTGGGGAACTCCAAAATTTTGGACTAAGATGCAAGAAAAGACCACTGACTCCAATTAAAATCAAATTAAGGCAAGCTTATTATTTCAACAGGCTTGGCTGCCTCTCCTTCCCAAAATGGCAGGAACAAGACAGCAACCCCACCTTTCCTACAGCCCAGCTATATAGCCCAGAAAGTTACACAAACGGGTGGTTACAGATAACAAAACTTTGAAAGCATCACACTAATGGTAGTTTACATTTTTTTTTTTTGCTGGCCCCAATATCAGAAATAATGAGGACCATTAGAGCCTCAGAGAGGGTTGTTGTCTGGCCAGGGAAGACCAATATTTATGAGGTGTCACTAAAGTTTCAGAAAGTACTGTTATCTGGTCAGAGAGCCAGGTGTGGATGAGTTCAAGGCACGGGCAGGCGTTCCAAGCAGTTTCAGAATTTGCAGTAATTTAGAGTAAAGCCAAAATTATCTTTTCACGGCTTTGTGGCAAGATGGTTCCCAATTTTAATAAAAAATCAGGTTGGGTCTATCAAGCCTCTCCCTTACTTTTGGAAACTCCTCTGCAAACTCCAATGTTGTGAACTCCCGAGCATTTTAATTCCAGATATGTATTCACAGAATTTCTAACTCTTCTATTCCAATTGTGTCTTTCTTGGGGTGAAGGTAATATCTAGTCATTGTTCTGGATGAGAGTGGAAATATTTTTGTGTAGCACATATTTGCATACACATTTAGGAGATCACTCCTCCTAAACACTGTTGGAACAGAAAATTCAAACTATGGGGGAGCTTCTTAGTTGAACAACATTATTCATGAATCCAAGTTCATTAAACAAATAGTTTTGGATCAGTGGATGATATATATTTCAAGATGAATTTCAATTGGCATATACTATGCTACATTTTAATGTCTCTGTGTGTTTTTTGTTTATAATGTTTTGCGATTTATATGGATTTAAAATCAAGTTTCCACAAGATTATTCTCAGAAATATTCATCCACCTGAAATACATATTTGTTTCCTAGTACTGAAAACTAACTTCAGTAAATGGTGCATAAAAATCCTAATATTTCTACAGTAACTGACCCAGATTAATATCAATGCAAGTAGATTCCTAGGGGACATGATGTGTATTTTGATGTTCATTTTTATTCAACACTGCTACATTACTATTTCTGCAGCTTATGAACATCATACTGTATATATTTCATTCAAAAGTTCGCAAATTTATATGCATGTGTTTCACGTTCAATCACTTCCTGCTTCAGAACACATGAATTCCTCCAGGTTTCTTGACTATTCTTTTCATGATACTTCTTTCCAAACACATTATTTTTGATTTCCATAATCACGTTTGAAGCAAAACTCACACACTTTTGAGGATAAAATATAACCCTAATATTACCATTAGATGTATAAGTGGTTGGAATGAATGATTGCATATCAATATGAGATTTCTTTTATATTTTCAGATATCAATTCAATCCATTATTTAAAGTGGAACCAGTTATATTATTTATACACAGTATGGTCTATTCATGCATAATCTGCATATTCATTGACACAGGGTACACCTATTTGTACCCCAAATACTAAATTATACGTCTACAAAACATTGCTCCAGAAACGGTGGAAGAAATATTCATGTCACCTGATCTACACATACATTTTATCACAATAATATTCTGGACACAAAATGCAATGGTCACACTTATGATTTTAAAAAAGCCTAAATGGAAAGTGAACATGGATTACAAAAAAACATCCAAGTCCTGGTTACCTAATGCTCTCGAATTCAATCCTATTTGTGACAACATATTTGTTTCTTCCTAAGATTATATATTCAAACTCAACCCTGTTGAAAATGTCTAAACCAATTACACACTTTATACTTTTGCTGATTTCCTAATGTCTCTATTTATGTCTGCTTTCCTACATATTTTCCCCTGTTCATCATTGTGACTGACTCTTCACATGTGCTGACCTTTACATTCACTCTCTACCCGAAACCCTATTTGTAAAGAACTTTTGGTCCAAATCCTATACTCACTCTTCTTTATAAACCTGCTGACTACCTTGGTAATCCTACGGACTATTCCTTTATGACTAGATGTTCTGTTTGTAATTCAATCATCCGAGGTACAAGATCCAATTTCATTGTATATTGACTTATCTGAGACATCTGTGCAGAATATAATTCAAAGCTAAGTATCCCACTCAAGGGCCCAATGCCCTACTTGGCTTCAAATCTTCCCTAGATTTCTGTTATATTTTACCTATATATTCTTGTAAATATCACAGGTTTCCAATACCATTATTCATCCAGCAGAATGATTGCTAACCAAAATTGAACATATTATTAACCCTAACCATACACTGTTCCCTCAATCTAACTTTAGAGCAGTGCAGGGACAGAGTTGGTCTTACAAAAGAGGAATGTTGGGGATCTTCCACCTGCTGAGAATATAAAAGATCCATGCAGAAATGATCCCCGAAGAAGATGTAGACTGCTATGAAGGACCTGAGAGAGCAAAAGTTAGCTTCCATGGCAAACAACCTGGTCACTATGGAGGGATGTGTCTGAATAAGCCTCTCTCTTTTTAATATAGAGCAAATGGACCAAACCAGGCCTGTGTGGAGATCTTTTCCCCGGTACCAATGGTTGATATACCATTCTAACTTGTGAAAGTGTCACAGGAAGTAGGGGCAGCCTCCATCTCATGGGACCCTTGGAAGCAACTGTTAGGACAAAGTGGTTGCCAAGGCTGTGAGCTCATTCACTTCATGAAGGAAGTGACCTACCTCACTTTCTTGGTGATGGAACTCTCTGAACTTGGGATCCCTGAAAACAGGCAGCCAGAGTCAGGCCCAATAACAGTCACAGAAGTCTCACTTTTTGGATTTACCAAGGAGAGAGTCAATCTTTCTTGGTATCTACAGTTGTGAGGATGGCCAAATGCCAGGAAAGGTCTGAATTGGGCTCTTTCCTGAGAAAGCAGGTATTGGCTCACCGCTGGCTCCTGACAACTTCACAGAGTGGGCCAAGGAGTCCAGATTTGAGAATAGAGAAGCCATTTCGGGGGAACATAGTATGGCCCACAAGGCAGAGGACACTCTTGATAGTCACAGACCCTCTTGGGGGAAAAAGGTGCCTTTGTGGGAATGAGTGTGTGTATGTGGTTTTGTCTCATGCTCTGAGAATAGGTAGGAAAGGCGGTTTCTTTGGTTTAGAATGGACTGTTTCTAGTAAGTCATTTGACAAAGCAAGTGTTTCTATGTCTGTGTATCCAACTGTGTCCATGGTTGTAGACATTACAAAAGAAAATGCATCAATGGATGTGTCCTGTCTAGGAGAAAGCTTCCCCACATTCATCCTGCCCAATTTATGAAAGGACCGAGGCTTGCCTTATTGATGGGCAAGACCTGCTGTCTTCCTAAGTTTCTGTTTTCTTCTTGAATTCTGGCCACTCTCCAGAATAGACTCATGGTTTTGTGACCAAGATATGTAGCACCTCAAAGCTCTGTGACATGGCCGTGTACTGGATAGCTGAAGGGAATGGCGAGAATCTCAGGAAACTCAGATATCTGTGTGATCATGAAAGTCTCAGTGGAGAATCCCTGCTTTGGGCCTTTGCTTACCTATTGTTCTGTAGCACTGAATGTCAGGAAGGTCTTTGCCTAAGGCACCACTTTGTGAAACCTGAATAAAACAGTTTTCTAATGGAAATGAATGAGCATCACCTGTCTCTCTTTGAGTAATTGCTTTTGAAAGGGATGTGTCTGAGCCAGTCTGTTGGCTGTGTGTGAGGCTATGGCTTGCATTCTCAGCACCTGATGGATCTAAAGAAAGATGCCATGTGTGCATCCAAAACCAAAATGGCCAAAAGAGCAGTCATTGTGGATAAAATCTCTTGCCTTCCTCTGTAAGGTTCCTGACCTCTATCAAGTGAGAATAGGAATCCTTTGGGTCAAATGACTTCTTCAAAGCCCTGCGGAGGCTAGCCAATAGGTGCTTGGGTTTTCTCATGACCAATGCACATAAAGAATTAAAACCCCACAGTCAGTAGGCCTCAAATTGGAGAAGCTGAGCAGTATTAATGGTAGGCCTTTTTGATCACTTCTGGTTCACAGAAGGGGTGTCCAGGCCACTCTGACTTTATGAAAATGACGAGCAAGAGTGCGTATTTTGGACACTGTCTTGTCCTGCGCTCCTCACTGAAACCTCCAGCTAGAGGTTATGATGAGTGTCTATATGGAAGAAGATGAGAGCCATGTGGGACTATTTTGGTTTTAATTGTGGTCATTTGTTTTGCAGTTGGAAGAGATGACAGGGTCCACCTGGGTTTGAACTCTGGTGTGAATACCCTTAGAGACTGAGTTCTGGAAGTGACCTCAGAGAAGTATTGCCATGAATCGAGTTGGGATTTTAGGAAGCCATGCATGAGAGTCGCCCTTATAAACTTAGATCAAGGTCCAGGGTGGCTTTCCACAGAGCACTGGGAATCTCAGCCAAATTATCCCATGATTTTATTCTTAAAGACTTGGCAGCCATACTTGAGAGTCAAAACACACATGGAACTCACATTGTAGACCTCAATAGGCCTGGCTTCATGTAACCTTTTGGCCACTCTATGGGAAGCGTTGCCTATGAAAGTTCTCCAGAGTTTCACTGAAATGAGCTTCCTCAACATTTAATGGTTCGTGAAAGCCACAGTGCCTCCCAACTACATCCTTGTAAAATGGCTAGATAAATACTTTGAAATTTTTGAAATTCCCATGACCAGGTGGCACTGGAGTATCTTTGGATGTCCTGCTGCTGATCATGAGTGTACCAGAGAGTGCCTTGATTGACTGGAATTTATAAAAATAATGTAGAACAGAGATGGTAGTAAGTTGGAGCCTGCTGAGTAGTGGGCCTAGAGCAGTGGTAGCCACGTGTGTGATAAAACATCTGTGGTGGGTCCATGTGATTAGCCCATTTGCTTCCAAATGGCTTGTGACTGACATGGTGCAGCCAGCAGACCCTTATTTGTAAAGGCATCTTTTTATTTGGAGAGCTTTCAAGGTAATGATCAGAATCAGGTTGATATGGTCAAGGGTGCAAGCTATGTGAGAAAGAAGCCTGGTTGTTTCATTCTCCTGCAGACCCTAACCCACCACACGTGACAGAACTCCCTCTAGCACTGTGTCCCAGTTGAACTTGTTGTTCAAAAAGCCCAGTGCAGCAGCAAGAACCAAAAGCCCCAGTGCAGCAGCAAGAACCACCACAAAAATTTGAGGAGGACCAAATGGCTTCACAGTCCACACGGGGTGAAACTTAGCCTCCAGTGGCCACACTTTACCTACAAAGAGAGAATTCAGCACTGCTGCCTCAGGTTCATTTGAAAATAAGAATCCATGTTCTCCAGGTCATATAGATGCAGACCCAGCTTTGATGGTCTCACTACAAAAGAAGCTAAAACTCCTTAATACAACATATATTTCAAGTGCCCAGCTTCAGAGGCAGTTTCTCAAGAAGTCTTTAGGTCAGCAGAGCTCAATGTTTGTGGAGTGTTTACCATGTCCCTTACTTTTGGAAACTGCTCTACCACCTCCAAGGTTGTGAACTCCTGAGCATATTCCATTCCAGATAAGTATTCACAGATTTTCTAACTCTTCTCCTCTAATTGTGTCTTACCTGGGGTGAAGGTAATATCAAGGCATTGTGGATGAAAGTGGGAAGATTTTTGTGTAGCACATATTTGCATACACATTGGATTCATTTTCCAATTTCCCATTAAAAATACTGAATCCCTGACACGAACCCATAC
The DNA here is from genome assembly GCF_048772815.1 of Callospermophilus lateralis. Taxonomy (NCBI): domain Eukaryota; kingdom Metazoa; phylum Chordata; class Mammalia; order Rodentia; family Sciuridae; genus Callospermophilus; species Callospermophilus lateralis. The sequence goes on along the minus strand of NW_027513662.1, from coordinate 116,063 downwards.
CCTACTAGACTCTGACTACTAATCCTAATATGATGGAGAAAAATAACCCAAACAGAATAGAAATACAAGCAGTACAGAGAAGGCATGGTGTATAGTTGGACTTGCCTTTTGCATTATGTAGGGTAGGTGTTATAAATCTAGATAATTTTTAATTGAAATAGTTCTCCATGTGTTTTTAAAGTTAACAAATATGTGAATTTCTATCTCCCTTTCTCTGTAGCCTATTCAGCAAATGTATTTTTATATGCACATATAGAATCCTAGCTGGTATCACATGTACATACTTGTTTGGAGGCTGACGTGGCAGATAAAAATTATGAGAAGAGATAACTCCTCGTAAATGCTGTTGCATCTTAAAATTCAACCTATGGGTGATCTTCCTAGTTGAACAACATTATTCATAAATCCATGTTCAGTAAAATTAATATTTTTGGATCAGTGGAAGATATATATTTCACCATGAATTTCGATTGGCATATATACTGCTACTCTTTAATGTCTGTGTGTGTTTTGTGTTTGTGTGTGTGTGTGTATATATATATATATATATATATATATATATATATATATATATATATATATATAAATATACAATCTCCAGATTTTTTAAAATATAAAATATATGTGTCTTATTATACACTCCCTAAATACATTCATATTCATGTATGTGGATTTATAATCAAATTTTTACAAGATTATTCTCAGAAATATTCATCCCCCTGAAACACATATTTGTTTACTAGTACTGAAAACTAACTTCAATGAAAGGTGCATACAAATCCTAATATTTCTGCAGTAACTTACCCAAGTTAATATCAATGCAAGTAGATTCCTATGGGACATGATGTGTATTTTGACATTCATTTTTATTCAACACTGGTACAGTACTATTTCTTCAGTTTATGCACATCATAGGATAAATGTTTCATCCAAAATTTCAAAATTTAAAACTTTTGATTCACTTTCAATCACTTCCTGCTTCAGAACACATGTATTCCTCCATGTTTCTTGACTGGTCTTTCATGAGACTTCTTTGCAAACACATTATTTTTGATTTGAATAATCAATTTTGAAGCAAAACTCACACACTCTTCATGATCAACCATAACACTAATATTACCATTAGATGTACAACTGGTTGTAATGAATGTATGTATGCCAATATCAATATAAGATTTCCTGTATATTTTCAGATATCAATTTATTCCAATTCCAATTTCTAATGTTGGGTCCAGTTATATTATTTATTCACAGTTTGGTCTATTCATTCATCATCTCTATATTCATCAAAACAGGGTACACCTATTTTTTTCCCCAATACTAATTTATAGGTTGTAAAAATATTGCTCCCCATAATGGTGGAAGAAATACTCATATCACCTGATCTACATATACATTTTTATCACAGTAATATTCTGGACACAAATGTAAAGGTAACACTTATGATTGTACCAAAACCTAAATTGAACGTGAATATATATTACTAAAACCATCCATGTCCAGGTCGCCTAATGCTCTCAAATTTCAATCCTATTGGTGACTACATATTTGTTTCTTCTAATATCATATATTCAACCTCAACCCTGTTGAAAATGTCTAATCCTGTTACTCACTTTATACTTTGCCTGATTTCCTAATGTCTCTATTTTATATCTGCTTTCCTACATATTTTCCCCAGTTCATCATTGTGACTTACTCTTCATATGTGCTGATATTTTCATTCACTCTCTAAACGAAACCCTATTGCTAAAGAACTATATTTCCAACTCAAAGACTCACTCTTCAACCTAAACCTACTATTTTCCTAATCCTACTGACTATCCCTTTTTGACTGGATGTTCTCTTCGACATTCAGGCATCTGAGGTACTAGGTTTTATTCCATTGTATGTAGATTTACCTGCGACCACATTGCAGAATGTAATTCAAAGCGAAATATCATAATCAAGGGCTCAATGCCCTTCCTGGCTTCAAATCTTACCTAGATTTCTCTTTTCATACTTATATTTCAAATACATATTCTTATAAATATTTCAGGTTCCCAATACCATTATTCATCCAGCAAAATGATTCCTAACACAAATAAAACATGTTGTTAACCCTAACCATACACTGTTCCCTCAATCTAAATTTACAGAGGGAAGGGACAGAGTTGGTCTTACAGTAAAGAAATGTAGGGGGTCTTCCACCTACTGAGACCCTCAAAGTTCCATGCTGAAATGATCACTGGAGAATATATACACAGCTATGAAGGACCTGAGAGAGCAAAAGTCATGTTCAATGGCAAACAACCTGGTCAGGATGAAGGTTTCTGTCTGAATCAGCCTCTCTATTCTTAATGTAGAGAAGATGGACCAAACCAGGCCTGTGTGGGTAGCTGTTCCCGGGTGCCTATGGTTGATATAAGATTCTAACTTGTGAAAGTGTCACAGGAATTAGGGACAGCCTCCTTTTCATGTGAGACTTGGAAGCCACTGGTTGGACAAAGTGGTTGCCAAGGCAGTGACCTTATTCAGTTCCTGAAGGAAGTGACCTCACATCACTTCCTTAGTGAAGGAAATCTCAGAACTTGAGATTCATGAAGCCAGGCACCCAGAGTCAGTCCCAGTCCCAGTCCCAGTGGTCTCACTTGTTTGGATTTACCAAGGACAGAGTAAGACTTTCTTGGTACGTATTGATGTGAGGATTGCAAAATGCCAGTAAAGCTCTGAAGAGGGGCCTTTCCTGAGAAAGCAGGTAGTGGCTCACCTCTGGGTCCTGACACCTTCACAGAGTTGGCCAAGGAGACCAGATCTGAGACATTTCAGGCCATTTAGGGGGAAAATAATATGGCCCACCAGTCAGAGGACACTCCGGATAGTAACAGACCTTCTTGGGGGAAGGAGCTGCCTTTGTGGGTGTTGGTTTGTGGTTTTGTCTCATTTTCTGAGAATAGGTAGGCAAGGCGCTTTATGTGCTGTGGAATGAACTGTTTATTGTAAGTCATTTGACAAGGCGAGTGTTTCTATGTCTGTTTACCTCACTGTGTCCGTGGTTGTACTCATTAGAAAAAAAGAATGCATCAATGGATGTGTCCTGTCTAGTAGAAAGCTTTCCAGAATTCATCCTGCCCAATTTATGAATGGAGTTCAGATTGCCTTATCAATGGGTAACACCTGCAATCTTCCTAAGTTACAGTTTTCTTCCAGAATTCTGGCCCCTCTCCAGAATAGTCACATGGTTTTGTCTCTAAGGTATGTACCACCTCCAAGCTCTGTGACATGGCCATGTACTGGATAGCTCAAGTGAATTGTGAGCATCTCAGAAAAATCAGATATATGTGTGACCACTAAATCTCAGTGGAGAAACCCTGCTTTGGGCCTTTTGCTTACCTATTATTCTGTTGCTATGAATGTCACGAAGTTCTTTGCCTCAGGCCACCAATTTGTGAAGCCTGAAGAAAACAGTTTTCAAATGGAAATGAATGGGCATCACCTAGGGCTCTTTGCTTAATTGCTTTGGAAAGGGATGTGTCTGAATCAGCCTCTTGGCCCTGTGTGAGGTTGTGGCTTAGATTCTCAGCACCTGATGGATCTAAAGAAAGATCCCATGGATGCATACAGAACCAAAATAGCCAAAAGAGCTGTCATTGTGGATGAAGACTCTCGCCTTCCTTTCAAAGGTTCCTGACATCTATCAAGTGAGAATAGGGATCCTTTGGGTCAAGTGAGTTATTCAAAGCCCTGCAGAGGCTAGCCCATACGTGCTTGGGTGTTCTCATTACTCCAATTCACATAAAGAATCTAAACCCCACAGTCAGTAGGCCTCAAATTGGAGAAGCCAAGCAGTACTAATGGCAGACCTATTTGATCACTCCTCGTTCACAGTCAGGGTTTCCAGGCCACACTGATTTTAGGCAAATCGGGGGAAAGGTAGGTTATTTTGGACATTTTCTTGGTCTGTGCCCCTCATGGAAAATTCCATCCAGAGGTTATGATGAGGGTCTACATGGAAGAAGATAAGGGCCATGAGGGAGAATTTCGTTTTGAATTGTGGTAAGTTGCGTGGCAGTTGGAAGAGATGCCTGGGTTTACCTGGGCTTTAACTCTGGTGTGATTCCCCTTAGAGTCTGAGTTCTAGAACTGACCTCAGAGAAGCATTGTCATCAATTGTGATTGAATTTTACTAGGCCATGCATGAGAGTTGCCCTTGGAACCTGAGATCTAGGCCCAGAGTGGCTTTCCACAGAGCACTGGGAATCTCAGCCAGGATATCACATGATTTTATTCTGAATGACTTTGCAGCCACAGTTGAGTCAAAACACGCATGGACCTCACATTGTAGACCTCAATGGGCCTGGCTTCATGTGACCTTTTGGCTACTCTTTGGGAAGCCTTGCCTGTGAGTGTTCTCTAGAGCTTTCATTGAAATGAGCTTCCTCAACATTTAATGGTTCCTGAATGAATTGAAACCCCCAGAGCCTCCAACTTCATCCTTGACAAATGGCTTGATAAATACCATGAAATTTTTGAAATTCCCATGACCAGGTGGCACTGGAGAACTTTTGGATGTCCTGTTGCTGATGATGAGTGTACCAGACAGTGCCTTGATTTACTGGGTTTCATGAAATTTGTGTAGAACAGTGATGCCAGTAAGTTGGATCCTGCTCATTAGTGGGCCTAGAGCAGTGGTGTGAAGGTGTGTGATAAAACATGTGTGGTGGTGACATGTGGATCTGCCATTGGCTTCCCAAAGGCTTGTGACTGACATGGTACAGCCAGCAGACCCTTCTATGCAAAGGTGTTTTTTATATAGAGAGGGTTCATTGCAATGTTCAGAATCAGGTTGCTATGGAAATGGGGGCAACTTATGTGGAATTGAATCCTGGTTGGTGCATTCTCATGCAGACCGTGACCCTCCACACGGGACAGAACTCTCTCCAGCACTGTGTCCCAGTTTAGCTCCTTGTATTTCATGAAGCAAATACCAAACTCCCAGTGCACCTGTGAGAAACACCACGAAAATTGGAGAATGACCAAATGGCTTCACAGTCCACACGTGGAGACACTTACAACCCAGTGACCATAGTTAAACTACAAAGAGAGTATTCAGCATGGCTGCCTCATGTTCATTGGAAAATTAGAAACAATATCCTCCAGGTCACATTGTTGCACACCCAGATTTGATGGTCTCCCAACAAAGGAAGCTAAAGCTCCTAACAACAACATATATTTTTAAGTGCCCAACCTCAGAGGAAGTTTCTCAAGAAGTCTTTACACCAGCAGAGCTCCATGTTTGAGAAATGTTTACCCTGTCCCTTACTTTTGAAAACTCCTCTACCACCTCGGAGGTTGTGAACTCCTGAGCATTTTTCATTCCTGGTATATATTCACAGATTTTCTAACTTTTCTCCTCTAATTGTGTCTTACTCGGAACAAAGGCAATGTCAAGGCAATGTTCTGGATGAGAGTGTGAACATTTTTTTGTAGCACATATTTACATACACATTGCATTCATTTTACAGTTTTCCATTCAAAATACTGAATCTCTGACATGAACCCATACCCTACTAGACTCTGACTACTACTCCTAATATAATGGAGAAAAATAACACAAACAGAATAGGAATACAAGCAGTTAGGAGAAATCATAGTGTATAGTTGTACTTGTATTTTGCATGATTAATGGTAGGTGTTATAAATCTAGTCAATATTTAATTTAAATAGTTCTCCATGTGTTTTTAAGGTTAACAAATATGTGAATTCCTGTCTCCCTTTCTCTGTATCCTATTTAGCACATGTACTTTTAAATGCACATATAGAATCATACCTGGTATCACATGTACATTTTTGTGAGGTGGCTGATTTGGCAAATACAATTTGTGAGAAGTGATCACTCCTCATAAACGCTGTTGGAACTGAAAATTCAACCTATAGGTGAGCTTCCTAGTTGAACAACATTATACATAAATCCATGTTCAATTAAAGAAATATTTTTGCATCTGTGGATGATATATATATCATGATAAATTTCGATTGGCATATATATTGCTAATTTAATGTCTGTGTGTGTGTGTGTGTATTTTGTGTGTGTGTGTGTATGTGTGTGTGTGTATATATATATATATATATATATATATATATACTCTCCAGAAATATATGTGTCTTATATACACTCTCTAAATTCATTCATGTTCATGTATATGGATTTATAATCAACTTTTCACAAGATTTTTCACAGAAATATTCATCCACCTGAAATACATATTTGTTTCCAGTACTCTGAATATCAGGAAAGTCTTTGCCTCAGGCCACCCCTTTGTGAAGCCAGAAGAAAACAGTTTTCACATGGAAATGAATGGGAATTACCTTTGTGTTTTACAATAATACCTTTAGAGTTTAGGCTCTCATAAACTTAAAAATACATTTAGATTGTATCTCAGTGTAGAAAGTATGATGGAACTGTAAATATCTTATTGAAAAGAAGTCCAATTATAGAACACAAATGACAGACATAAATCTCCAACATGTTTTACTTTTAAGCCTAGAATTACCATACAACCTTAGAACACCAGCTTGATACAATGCTCTTTTGAAGGTTCTACCTTACAGACTTGTATACCTGGAAGATATGAACACATTAACACAACAATTACATTGATGTTTTTGTATTAACCAAGTTTAGCTTTTTAAAGAAATAACATGGCACAATTTTGTAAAAACAGTACTAGTTTAACCAGCTGTTTAATTTTTTAAGATTACTTGCTCAAAACTTACACATATAACCAACTTACACAAAACTTTTTTATTATTAAACCTTTTAATTACTTAATCATATAGACTCTCTTATCCAGAAACACATTTTCCCTCTATTAAATCTATATCTAGAACCTTTTAGTTTCTCTTTTCCATTTGTTAACCTCTTTCTGTTCACATTTTGAAACAATACATGTAAATTTCTGAATTTAAGCAGATTATTTTATAGACATCAACATTATACTAGGGCGTTTTTGAACACCTAGAAAACTTATAGGCCTATTTTTAAAGACATCTTTATTTTTATCTTTTTACCCAATTTGAATTGAACCATTTGAATCACGTGAATCAAAGATATTTGAATCCATTTTTAAATTTCTCATGAGCGCTCCTCATCTATCAATTGTCATATCACTGCATTATATATTGACTTACACACATACAGGCATACCGACATACAACACATAACACAAATGTAACACATAACACAATAGTAAAGGCCTTGTAGCTTTTTCAGGTGAAATCTCCATTGCAATGTTTAAAAACTCCACAGTTGATCAAAAATAGATCTGATCCGAAAACATTTACCGATCTGCAGGATAAAGATTATGAGCTCAAAAAAAGAAAAAAAAATACAGAATCTAAGAAAAAGCAAGAGTCCTAAAAAAGATGACTATTCAGTAATTAGTAAATACCATATAATGTACTTATTCGTTGAGTCTAGTTTGAGTTCAGGTAAACATAAACTTTTACTCCTTTTTATCTGTCTCTTCCTGATTGCATATCAACTTAAGTCCTGACTGAGGTCTCGAAAACTGGAAAGACGCGAATTTTGAGCAGAAACATCTTGCCTAAGGCATTATAGCTATGTCATAATTTCCAGGTTTGAATGTTGAAAATTATGATGCAAGTTCAAGATGTAATTCTCAAAATTTTATATCTTTAGATTTTTCTACACTAGAAAAATTTGCTCACACAAAACTGAAAATTGGATCATTTTTTGATAATATAAATGGCACTATCACAAAAAAGTTTCTATAAGATAATAACCCACTTTCTTTGTTCTGAAATTTCAAAAGTAGTATTAAGTTACATTAAATTGGCTGAAAAATTTTTTAAAAAACCACACACTGCCATGGGTATCCGAAATTAAGCTTTAAATATTTCCAAGATTGTTGCTAATTAATGCCATTTCAATAAGCCAGACGAACCTTTTAATTTAGCACCATTTTTTTAAAATCTTACACACTGAGGGGAACAGATACCATATCATAATTTATTTTCTTTGCCCAAGTTAGTGCACTGGTATATCTAGTGGAATTTTCTCAGGCTACCTAGTTAAAAATTTAAACTCTTTAATATTTTTTTTAATCCTAAGTATTTAAGGTTTCTAGCATGAACTATCTGAAATCAAACTAAACAATTGTTTAAACCCAACTTTATACTGTAAGATAGTGCAATGCTTTAGAAACCCATTTAGATACCAGATTGTTACAATAATAAATCATCTTTTAGATACACATTCAGCCAAGATCATCCCCAAGAAACAATCTATAATATCAACATATTACTGCATTCATTCTCCCTTTTGTTAAGCAAACAGAGGTGGAGTAATCCTTAAAGTGCAGGTAAGGAATAAGGGAGTTCCCCACAGCAAAATGGCTCGGGCAGCTGCTGGGAGTTCCTTAGCCTCACTTTTTACTTACAGGATTAGTTCCTCTGGTTTGGTTTGACCCCAGGCACCAGGCATATTCTATATCTCCCAACTTTTCAGTAGTCAGCTCCCAAATAGTTCATTTTCTGCTTGCAGTTTTTTGAGTTCTAGGCTTCCCCAAGAGGGCAGAGTGGGGACTCCTTTAAAGTCCACTCTGGGGTGTCAAAATTTATGACTGAAGGTTTGGATCCCATCCCCAAATCCAATTAATGCCAATTTAATAATGAGGACAGGGTTTTGAGAAAAGTTTATTCGAGATATCAAAGTTCTTAGACCCCAGGCATTTCCCTCTACAGTTGGCGTGCTCAACCCAACTATGGAAAGAAAAGAAAACAGTGCTTCCCTAATCTCGCTTAACAAAGGGGAGTAAAGTACATCAAAGTTCTTTAAAACACAGCTAAGAGAGGTGTAAAAGGTGAGAACAGAAAAGCTGGCGGTTCTATTGACTTTTGGTCCCTCACAGGAGAAGCATTAGGTTAAAATTTAGCTAAAGTTACTTCCACACATCTAAGGCAGGTTGGAACACGGGACTCTGCATCGGTCCACACAATGCCATCACATTTAACAGAAACACAGACAAAAAGACACACAAAGACCATCATGCAGCTCCCGTTTGTTCACAACCCTAAGATCTTCAAACTTGTGACTCAGTGAGAATGGAGGGAAGAGGGGGAGGTGCAGAAGGTTTGAGTGATAGGATCGTGGGCAAAGGGGTCAGGTTGGAGCCAGGGACCAGAAAAGGCTTCAAGGACAGAGGCATGAAATGGCTTTGGCCCGTAATGAGAGTTACTCAAACAGAGACAACGACAATACAAACGTGACACAAACACGGACACACAGTTAACGTTTAACACGAGTTCAGAAGGAGAGATTAGAACCTAGTAACTGGCAAAACCTGATGGGTTAGACCACAAAGACAGTCAGTGAATTCAACCTGAGAGACATAAGTAGCCAGCAAGACCTATCAGGTTGGCAGCAGAGTCACCTAATTAGGACACATCCGTCCCTCCCCGAATCGTCCAAGGAGTCCCTTGCAAGGACGTGGTCTGTGGCTTCAGGACACGTCTGTCCACCACCGCCAGTGGGAACTTACGCTCTCTGCTGGCAGCCACTCTGCCAACAAAAACCGAAAACCGAAAAACCAAACCTGGTAGGGAAGATGGCCGCTGCGTATGGGGGTTGCTGAAATGCTGAGTGTGGTGCTCAGTGCAGCGGCTTTAAATGAGATTTCGTGCAGTTGGTTAGAGCTCCTTTTACCGTTAATCTGTAGTAGACCACTTGCCAAGCAGCAGGAAGAACAAAGAGATGGAAAAAGAGACACTTGGCTGCTCAAAGCCATGGGCGCTTTGCGCGCATCTGCTTCCTCTTTCGCTTCGCTCCAGGCAGAGAACCTGAATGTGTAATCAGCAGTGGATTGTAAGTACCTGATGCAAAGAAAGCTCAGTTACTTCCGCCCCCTTTTTAAAAATATTTTTATATACAGGGAGAGTTTATGGACTGGGATTGTTCGCTGGGCTGTGGTTTCTGTGCCGAAAATCCACTCCTCAGGAGCCACCATTTGCTTTCTGCTGGCTGTCTTGATGACTCTGTCTAAATTGTCCGGCTGCCGCATCTAGAGGTTGGAGCTGGGCTAAGGGCCGAGTCCTGTCCTCTGAAGGCTGGACCGTGGCCTCGAGCGCCTAGGTCGCCTGTTCGCCGCTGCACCTTCGGGCAGAGCCTGTCTCTGGGGTCATTCTGCATTCCCCTGCTAAGGGACCTGTGCTCTGGAGGAGGGGTCCGGAGAGCCATGGTGGCAGCTGCTTGGGCCCCAGGGGATGGGCACCGGGCTGAGGAGCAATGGAGGCCGCGGTGGTTCCGCTATAGTCACAGTCGAGCGCAGCACCCATGAGCGCGGCTAACGTGAGCATGGTCCAGAGGCAGAGGCAATGGCGGCAAGGATTCATTTCTAGAAATCTGGACTGGAAACAGAAGCAGTAGTGTTACAATCCCAAGAACTTGCTTATGCCAGGAAGCTGTAAGGGTAACATGAATATCATTGAGGAGATCTAACATGGTGGCAGGTGCAGAGAGATCAAGTCTCTGACATCTTCAAATGTGCGGGCATAGGGAGCCGTAAACTGTCTAAATGCTGTTTGCTCAGGATCACTAGGCAATGCTCAGCTGATGTGGATCTGGGGCGTACAATCTGGGCCCCTCAGAACACACACACCGAGTCCGGATATGCTGCATTCAACCTCCAGTTCGCCTGCTTCTCATGACTCAGCACTAAAGATCCCGCTGAAATAATTGGTCGGCCCTTCTGAATTTACAGAGGTAAAAGCCAACTGAGCCTTCATAGGCAGTGGCCAAAGGACTGAAATGGGGCTTGGGAAAGTCAGTCAGGACTCACCCGTTGCATTGGTCACCCGGCAAAGGGAAAGAATGGTCACCATTTGCACGAGATACCACCATGGCAGAGAACTGACATCACGAGTGGAGGAGATATCTTCATTGAAACCTTTGTGACAGGTGTTTAATCCCCTAGCCATCTCTCTCCACACAGTGGAGAAACCTTAAGAGCCTCTCCCAGCTCTTTCATAACGGCCCCTCCTAGCTCTCCTGTGAGCTCCATAGCCAGACCGAGGGAATCAGGAGTGGCATTGGACTTGCGTTCAGGAGCTCTCGGCTACCGCTCCCACCAGTGGAGACAACTGAGGTCTCTTGCACCAGCTACCAGGGGCGTGGCTCCTGGAGGGCAAGCAAATTTGCTGAGGGTTCTCAGCCCCAAGCTCTACAAACTTAGGGGCTGAGGGAGGCAAACAGGGAGAGTGTGCCCAGGTATTCATGAAAACAGGGCTCCCAGGAGCAGCAGAACTGGCATGTAGCCAGTATTGTGGTGAGCGGGGCCTGGTTTGAGGAAACACAAGAGAAGGCCCTAGGCACTCAGGATTGGAGACCCACCCAGTCTGGGACTTAGAGCTGCTGCACAGTTAATGGTTCCCACCTTTGAGAGGAGAAGCTTGGCCCAGTGGGCACAGCACCACCTACTTTAAGAGAAGTTAATCGAAATCTATGACTGCATTTCTGTTTTTTTTTTCTTTTTCTTTCATTTTTATTTTTTGTTGGTGTAGTTGTTCTTTAACTTATTTTATGTTTTCAATTTTTTTATTTTATTATTAGTAGTATTATTTCTTTAAATTTTAATTTTCATTTTTTTATTATCATTATTATTTTTTTTAATTTCTTCCTTTCTTTATTTTCAATTTTTTTTCTTTTTGTTATTTCTGTAGGTGTTATAAGTACCACCTGGTATGATCCTTTCCAGTGGGGTTCCAGGGATGACACCTGATGTCATCTTACGTAGACAAAGTCTCTTACTTGATATCGATGTGAAGTCCCCTTGTCCCCAGGTTGGTAGGCAGTGGCCAGCCGTTTTCACAGGTATCCCTGAGTTCTTTCAAGAGATTTAAATCTGTCAAGCAAGGGGTGTGAAAGGGATCGTTAGGTCTTAGAGTTGGGGTTAGGTCCCTTCCTGGAGGAGGGGCACCATAGAGAATTTCATAGGGGGTGAGGTTACACAAAAAACAGAGTTAGTATTTCCTTCATGAAACAGTGCATAAGGCAGTAGCATAGTACAATCTTTTATTCCGGTCTCTAAGCTTAATTTTTTAAGGTCTGTTTAATGGTTATATTCATTCTTTCCACCTGTCCTAAACTCTGGGGTATATAAGCACAATGTAACTTCCAATTAATCCCCAGGGTCCTGGCTAACCCCTTACTTATCTGGCCCACGAACGCTGGTCCAGTATCAGACCCTTTTAACTTAGGCAGGCCATATCTTGGAAAAATATCTTCTAGGATCTTCTTGACCAAAATTTGCGCTATTTCTTTTCTTTTCTTTTTTCTTTTATTTTGAGGGGAAGGCTTCAATCCATCCTTAAAATGTACCTACAAAGACTAGGAGATATTTAAGTCTATACCTTGCTGGCTTAATTTAAGTAAAGTTCACTTCCCAGAATTGTCCTGGTTTGGTACCTCATAGGTGCTTTCCTGCAGGAAGCTTGGAAGGGTAAGCATTAACTAACTGATGGACCCGACAGGCTTTTGTTACCCATTCAGTTATTTCCTTCACTGTGAGTTGGTTAGTGGAAAACTCTGTTCTTGATCCTTCAGGAATGCCTGCAGATTCTTTGAACCATGGTGAATGAGTTGATGTACATTTTCTACTGACATAGTTAGAGCCGTGACTCTTGGAATTTCTACTGAAGGATTTAGAAATTCCACTTGGGGGCCTTCAGGGTTAAAAGTTATTTTGGCCCAGAGCTTGGTGAGCAGATCTCTGCGCATCAATGGGGCCAGGCATTCTGGGATTACTAGGGAGAAATGATGGATTTTTCCTTTCCCCAAGTCAATAGTCCTCTTAGTTGTCCAAGTCCGATATTTACTGCCATTAGTTTTTTGAACTAGAGACCTTTTATTAGATAGAGCGCCTATTGTGGCTTTAAGGGCTGAGTATATTGCCCCTGTATCCAGTTTACTGGGGTCTCCTCCACTTCAAAAGTTTCCCTGAGCTCGGGGAAGGGATATGAGACCCGACTTTCTTAGTCATCCTCCAAAGTCAGAATGGCTGGCTGGCCTGGCTGTCACTTTCTAAGGCAATTTTGACCCAGTGTCCTTTTTCTTTAGAGTAGGCACATTGATCTGAGGCCAGGGGGGGCCTCTGTCGTGGGCCAACTTATCCCTTCTTGTCTCCCTGTTTCTTAATTTCTGGCCTATTTGTTGTTGTGACCAGGACCTTAGTCAACACCTTAGTCTGCCTTTTGCTTCATTAACCTCACTTTGCTCCCTTCTCTTCCTCAGTTTCTCTCTTATAGTATATCTTCTCAGATTCTCTGACGAAATCTCTCAAAGTGATATCTTGTAATCAATCTAAGCTTTGTAAATTTGTTTTAATATCGATTGCAGTTTGCCCATCATGACAGATGCCTTCTGATTCTCTGCCTGAGGATCGAAAGGAATATATGTCCTATATGACTCCATAATTCTCTCTAGAAACATAGAGGGAGATTCATCTGGCCCTTGAATAATCTCTCTTACCTTGGCCAAAATAGTTGGTCACTAGCGGCTGTTTGGAGACCCAGTATTAGAGCCCAGCTATAAGTGGACAGAAGCTCCCTACTTTCAAAGGTGTTGGGGTCACAGTTGGGTCGGTTAAAGGGAAAGCCGGCTTTGATTATGTTGGGTAGTTGTGTCGGATGAACATCTGGTCCGAGGATATTTTTTTCTAGGTTCCTGGAGGATTCCCTTTTTTTCCTCTGTCTTGAAGAGAGTTCCTAGGAGTTGTTGGCAGGATTCTGAAGTAGGCTGTTGTAAAAACATTAATGACTCAACCACACCTGAGAGCTGTGTTGGGTACTCGGAAAAGGGGGATTGTAATTTTTTAAGTTATATAGGTCTGGAGAGAGGCCAATACTGGTAGGCTTGCATTTTTCCCCAATGGCCATCGATAACCATTGGCCTCTAGGGAAGGAGGGGGAGCATCCCGAGAGTTCCAGGGTTTTCAATCTTTTGCCACCAGCGCATTCCTTTAGCTGGGCCAGCTTCCTCCATGGGAGAAGGTGCTGTGTGTGCCACAGGGAAATTATCTGGAGGGCGCTGGGCCGGCTTAGCTTCCTGCAATGGACGAGAGGCTGAGTCAGCAGCAGGGGAATCACTTAGAGTGTGTTGGGGGCTGGGGAACCAGGGCAGGGGATAAGGAGGGGGAGAAGAGTCCAGTAGAGTCAAATCTGGTGACTCAGGGAGAACAGAGGGTGGAGGAGAAGAAGAAGAAGAGTGTTTGAGAGTTCCTGGGGGAAGAAGTTGGAGCAGGGGCAGCGGCAAGGATAGGCTTCACCAATGGAGGAGGAGCTTTGCAGAGGTCCTGCTGAGTTAAGATACATGGCTGTTGATCTAGATGGCTATGTGGCCCTGGCTAAAAGCCAATATCTTTGACTTTTTAAATTAGTGGGAAGTAGAAAGATCCTTCTAGGGGCCATTCAACTCCAAATGTTGGGCATTCTGAGGTACAGAGAATCTGCAACATCCGGCACTTTACTGAAAAAGAAAGATTCTGAGCCCTTAAGCGGACTTTGGTGCAGTGATCAAGGGTCAGGGAAAAAGGCATTGAAGTGCGCTGTCCCATAATGAAAGATACACAAACAGTGAAAGCAACGACACATGACACAGACAAGACAAGACAATAAAGACAGGCAATGGACGTCCAACACTGAGACCAGGACTGAGTTGCCAGCAAAACCCGATGGGCTGGCAATACCGAATCCGAATCAAAATATCACTGAGTCGAGGAGACTATTGTTCCTCAATTTCCGGAGTCCTCTGTGGTGTCCTCCAGAGACATGGCTTGAGTTCTGTAACACCACTGTCAGGCATCCTCAGAGAGAGCTCACACTCTTCATTGACAGTCAATTTGCCAAGCCCTAACCTGAAACCTGAAACCAGAAAGAGGCGCCTTACTTACCTGAGAGGGGTCCTTTGGGATCTCTCGTCCACAACTGCTTGATCTAGGTGGAACCTCCATATGTAAAGGTCGGGCTAGCGTCAGAAGAAGGGACAACCAAGAGACTTTATCATGCAACAGCAAAGGATTTACTGGGGGTCCAGCATGTTTGAGCTCAGAACTCACTTGAACAGAGCAGAGAGCCCTGAGAACAGCTTAAGTAGAGCTTATATACTTTCCTTGGAGAGGGCAGAGAGGGAAGTTTATTGATGAGTCTGGGCGACTGGGCGGTTTGCGTGCAACCAGGTGAGGGAGTACATTCTGTAGTTTGGCAGTAGGGAACGGCACATTCTGGGAACAAGATTAGCAAATATTCTCAAAATTTCAAAAGTGTTTTGTTAAGCATACAGAAAAACAGGAAGTGACAAGTACCTATTTTATTAAGCTTTCACTACTGACTATCCCTTTTTTACTGGATGTTCTCTTCTACATTCAATCATCCAAGGTACAAGGTCCTATGCCCCTGTATATGGATTTATCTGAGACAACTTTGCAGAAAGTAATTCAAAGATATGGATATCAATCAGGGGCCCAATGCCCTTCTGGGCTTCAAATCTTATTTAGATTTCTGTTTTCATACATATATTTCACCTATGTTTTATATATATATATATATATATATATATATATATATATATATATATATATATATATATATATATATCATAGTATATATATTTCATCCACGATTTCACAAATTTACAGGCATTTGTTTCACGTTCAATCAATTCCTTCTTCAGAACACATGTATTCCTCCAGGTCTCTTGACTGGTCTTTTCATGAGACTTCTTGCCAAACACATTATTATTGATTTCCATAATCACTTTTGAAGCAAAACTCACACACTGTTCATGATAAACCATAACCCTAATATTACCAATAAATGTGGAACTGGTTGGAATGAATGATTGTATATCAATATAAGATTTTCTGTATATTTTCATGTATCAATTCAAAAAATTATTTAAAATTGGAACCAGTTATATTATTTATTCTCAGTATGGTCTATTCATGCATTATCTCTATATCCAAAGACACAGGGTACACCTATTGTACCCCCAATACTAATTTATATGTCTTCAAAATATTGCTCAAAGAAATGGTGGAAGAAATACTCATGTCACCTGATCTCCTTATACATTTTATCACAGTAATATTCTGGACACAAAAAGCAAAGTTTACACTTATGATTGTACCAGAGCTTTCATTGAAATGAGCTTCCTCACCATTTAATGGTTCCTGAATGAATTGTAAGCCACAATGGCTCCAACTTCAACCTTGTAAAATGGATAGATGAATACCATGAAATTTTTGAAATTCGCATGACGAGGTGGCAATGAAGAACATTTGGATGTCCTGTTGCTGATCATTATTATACCAGACAGTGCCTTGATTGATGGGTATAATGAAAATGGTGTAGAACTGAGATGCCGGTTAGTTGAAAACTGCAGAGTAGTTGGCCCAGAGCAGTGATGTGCAGGTGTGTGATAAAATATTTGTGGTGGTGCCATGTGGATCTGCCATTGACTTCCAAATGGCTTTTAGCTGATATGGTGCACCAAGCAGACCCTTATATGTAAAGGCGTCTTGTTATATGGAGAGGTTTCAGGGCAATGTTTAGAATCAGTTTGCTATCGTCAAGGGGGCAAGCATATGGGATAGAAGCATGGTTGGTGCGTTCTCCTGCAGACTCTGAACCACCACATGTCACAAAACTCCCTCCAACACTGTGTCCCAGTTGAACTCCTTGTATTTCGTGAAGCAAATACCAATCTCCCAGTGCAGCAGCAAGAAACACCACGAAAATTGGAGGATGACCAAATGGCTTCACAGTCCACATGGGAGACACTTCGTCCCAGTGGCCTCAGTTTACCTACAAAGAGAGAATTCAGCACCACTGCCTCATGATCATTGGAAAATAAGAAACCATGTTCTCCAGGTAACATAGATGCAGACCCAGCTTTGATGGTTTCATGACAAATGAAGATAAAGCTCCTGACAACAACATATATTTCAAGTACCACACCTCAGAGGCAGTTTCTCCAGAATTCTTTTGGCCAGCAGAGCTCCATGGTTGTGTAGTGTTTACACTGTCCCGTACTTTTGGAAACTCCTCTACCAGCTCCCAGGTTGGGAACTCCTGAGCATTTTCCATTCCAGATTTGTATTCACAGATTTTCAAACTCTTCCCCTCTAATTGTGTCTCACTGGGCCAAAGGTAATGTCAAGGCATTGATCTGGATGAGAGTTGGAAGTTTATTGTGTAGCACATATTTGCATACACATTGGATTCATTATCCTATTTACCATTTGAAATACTGAATCCCTGACACTAACCCATACCCTAATAGACTCTGACTACTTATCCTAAAATGATGGAGAAAAAGAAACCTAACAGGATAGAAATACAGGCCTTTCATAGGAGGCATGGTGTATACTTGGATTTTCCTTCTGCTTTATCAAGGGTATGTGTTATCATTCTTGTCAACCTTTCATTGGAATATTTCTCCATGAGTTTTTAAAGTTAACACATACGTAAATTCCTGTCTCCTTTTCTGTGTAGCCTATTCAGAACATGTATATTTTTATGCATATATAGACTTCTACCTGGTATCACACGTACATTCTTGTGAGCAAACTGACTTTGGAATTTACAAATTATGAGAATACATCACTGCCCCTAAATACTGATGGAACTGAAAATTCAACCTATGGGTGAGCTTCCTAGTGAACAACATTAAACATAAATCCATGTTCAGTAAAATTAATATTTTTAGGTATGTGGATGATATATATTTCATGATAAATTTCGATTGGCATATATATTGCTACATTTTAATGTGTGTGTGTGTGTGTGTGTGTGTGTGTGTGTGTATATATATATATATATATATATATATATATATATATATATACTCTCCAGATTTTCCAAAATATGAAATATATGTGTCTTATTATACACTCCGTAAATTCATTCTAGTTCGTGTATGTGGATTTATAATCAACATTTCACATTTCACAAGATTATTCTCAGAAATATTCAACCACCTGAAATACATATTTGTTTCCTAGTACTGAAAACTAACTTCAGTGAATGGTCCTTATATATCCTAATATTTCTATAGTAACTGACCAGGATTAACATCAATGCAGTTAGATTCCTATGGGACATGATATGTATTTTGAAGTTTGTTTTTATTCAACACTGGTACATTACTTTCTCTTCAGTTTATGGACATCATAGGATATATCCTTTCATCCACAAGTTCACAAATTTATAGGCATTTGGTTCACTTTCAATCACTTCCTCTTTCAGAAAACATGTATTCCTTTATGATTATTTAGTGGTCTTTTCACTAGACTTCTTTCTAAACATATTATTTTCGATTCTTTAATCATTTTTGAAGCAAAACTCACACAAACTTCATGATAAACCGTAACCCTAATGTTACCATTAGAAGTACACAAAGTACACCTATTTGTACTCCCAATACTAATTGATACATGTTCAAAATATTGCTCCCAGAAATGGTGGAAGAAATACTCATGTCACCTGATCTACATATACATTTTATCACAGTGATATTCTGGACACAAAATGCAAAGATCACACTGATGATTGTAACAAAGCCTAAATGGAAAGTGAGCATGAATTACTAAAAACATCCATGTCCAGGTTACTTAATGCTCTCAAATGTCAATCCTATTGGTGACTACATGTTTGTTTCTTCCTTAGATTATATATTCAACCTCAACCCTGTGAAAATGTTTAATCCTATTACTCACTTTATAATTTGTCTGATTTCCTAATGTCTCTATTGATATCTGCTTTCCTACATATTTTCCCCAGTTCATCAATGTGACTGACTCTTCACATGTGCTGATATTTACATTCACTCTCTACCCGAAACCCTATTGCTGAAGAACTTTTGGTCCAGATCCTATATTCACTCTTCTTTCTAAACCTTCCGACTATCTTCCTAATCCTACCGACTCTCACTTTTTGACTGGATGTTGTCTTCCACATTCAGTCATCCAAGGCACAAGGTCCTATGCCATTGTATATCGATTTATCAGAGACATCTGTGCAGAACATAATTCAAAGCTAAGTATCCCAATCAAGGGCTCAATAGCCATCTGGGCTTCAAATCTTACATACATTTCGGTTTTCATACTTACATTTCACCTGTATATTCTTTTAAATATTGCAGGTTCCAAATACCATTATTCATCCCCCAAATTATTTCTAACCCAAATCGAACCTGTTGTTAATCCTAAGCATACACTCTTCCCTCAATCTAACTACAGAAGAGCATGGACAGAGTTGGTCTTACAATAGAGGAATGTAGGTGATCTTCCACCTGCTGAGAACCTCAGAGTTCCATGCAGATATGATCCTTGGAAAAGTTGTAGGCAGCTATGAAGGACCTGAGAGAGCAAAACTTATTTTACATGGCAAACAACCTGGAGAGGATGAAAGGATGTGTCTGAATCAGCCACTCTCTTCTTAATATAGAGAAGATGGACCAAAGCAGGCCTGTGTGGAGAGAAGTTCCCCGTTGTCTATGGTTGATATACCATTCTGAATTGTGAAAGTGTCACAGGAAGTAGGAGCACCCTCCATCTCATGGGACCATTTGAAGCAACTGTTAGAACAAAGTGGTTGCCAGGGCAGTGACCTCATTCATTTTTGAAGAAAGTGACTTCACCTCACTTACTTGGTGATGGAACTCTCTGAACTTGGGATCCAGGAAGCCAGGCACCCAGAGATAGTCCCAGTCGCTGTCCCAGTGGGATAACTTGTTTCGATTTACCAAGGACAGACAGTCTTTTATGGTATCTACTGATGTGAAGATGGACAAATGCCAGGAGAGCTTTGTAGAGGGACCTTTCCTAAGAAAGCAGGTAGTCGCTCACAGTTGGTTCCTGACAACTTCACAGAGTTGGCCGAGGAGACCAGATCTGAGACAGGACAGGCCAATTCAGGGTAACATACTATGGTCGACCAGTCCGAGGACACTCTGGATAGTCAAAGACTTATTGGGGGTAGGAAGTGCCTTTGTGGTTGTTGGTGTAAGTTTGTGGTTTTTATTCATGTTCTCAGAATAGGTAGGAAAGGCAGTTTGTTTGGTATGGAGTGGAGTACTTCTAGAAAGCCGTTTGACAAGGCTAGTGTCTGTGTATCCCACTGTGTCCGTGTTTGTAGACATGAGAAAAGAGAATGCATCAATGAATACGTCCTGTCTAGTAGAAAGCTTCCCAGCATTCATCCTACCCAATTTATGAGTGGATTGTAGCTTGACTTATGGATGAACAACCCCTACTATCCTCCTATGTTCCTGTTTTCTTCCCGAATTCTGGCCACTATCCAGAATAGGCTCATGTTTTTGTGTCCAAGATATGTGCCACCTCCAAGCTCTGTGACATGGCCATGTACTGGATAGCAGAATGGAGTGGTGAGCATCGCAGAAAAATGCAGATATCAATGTGACCAGGAAAGTCTCAGTGGAGAAACCCTGCTTTGGGCCTTTTGCTTACCTATTGTTCTGTTGCCCTGAGTGTAAGAAAGTTTCTTGCCTCAGGCCACCCCTTTTTGAAGCCTGAAGAAAACAGTTTTCAAATGGAAATTAATGTTCATCACCTGTAGCTCTTTGGTTAATTGCTTTGGAAAGGGATGTGTCTGAATAAGCCTCTTGTCCCTGTGTCAGGCTATGAGTTAGATTCTCAGCACCTGATGGATCTAAAGTACGTTCCCATATGTGTATCGAAAACCGAAATGTAAAAATATCAGTCATTCTGGAAGAAGTCTCTTGCCTTTCTCTGTTAGGTTCCTGACCTCCATCAAGTGAGAATAGGGATCCTTTGGTTAAAATGAGTTCTTCAAAGGCCTGCAGAGGGTAGACAATAGGTGCTTGTGTTTCCTCATTACTCCAAATCACATAAAGAATCTATACCTGACAGTCAGTAGGCCTCAAATTGGAGAATCAGAGCAGTATTAACGGCAGGCTTATTTGATCACTCCAGGTTCAGAGGAAAGGGGTCCAGTCCACCCTTACTTTAGGCAAAAGAGGGGCAAGGGAGCATATTTTGGACACTGTCTTG
Organism: Callospermophilus lateralis; assembly: GCF_048772815.1. Classification (NCBI taxonomy): domain Eukaryota; kingdom Metazoa; phylum Chordata; class Mammalia; order Rodentia; family Sciuridae; genus Callospermophilus; species Callospermophilus lateralis. Next base: position 94,980 of record NW_027513662.1, on the reverse strand, counting down.
GGCTGCACCCATCATGTAAACCTTCAGCCAGAGGTTTTGATGAGTGTCTCAATGGAAGAAGATGTGGGCCATGTGGGAGTGTTTTTGTTATAATTGTGGTTGGAAGAGATTACTTGGTCCACCTCAGCTGGAACTCTGGTGTGTTTCCCCTAAGAGACTGAGTTCTGGAACTGAACTCATACAAGTATTGCCATGAATTGCGTTGGGATTTTAGGAGGCCACGCATGAGAGTCGCCCTTGGAAACTGAGATATAGGCTCAGGGTGGCTTTCCACACAGCACTGGGAATCTCAGCCAGGATATCACATGATTTTTTTCTGAAAGTCTTGGCAGACATAGTTGAGAGTCAAAACAAACATGGACCTCACTTTGTAGACCTCAATGGGCCTGGATTCACGTGACCATTTTGCCACTTTTTTGGATGACTTGCCTGTGAGAGTTCTCCAGAGCATTCACTGAAATGAGCTTCCTCACCATTGAATGGTTCCTAAAATAATTGGAACTCACAGTGCCTCCAATATCATCCTTGAAAAATGGCTAGATAAATACCATGACATTTTTGAAATTCCCTTGACCAGGTGGTACAGGAGAACCTTTGGATGTACTGTTGCTGATCCTGAGTGTACCAGACAATGCCTTGATTGACTGGGTTTCATGAAAATGGTGTAGAACAGAGATGCCAGTAAGTTGGAGCCTACTGAGTAGTTGACCAAGAGCAGTGGTGTGCAGTTTTGTGATAAAATTTCTGTCCTGGGGCCTTGTGGATCTGCCTTTGACTTCCAAATGGCTTGTGGCTGACATGGTGCATCCTGCAGACTCTTATATGTAAAGGCATCTTTTTATAAGGAGAGGTTTAACCAAAATGTTCACAATCAGGTTATTATGGTCAAGGGGGCAAACTATGTGGGATAGAAGCCTGGTTGGTGCATTCTCCTGCAGATCCTGACCCACCATACCGGACAGAACTCCCTCCAGCTCTGAGTCCCAGTTGAGCTCCTTGTATTCCGTGAAGCAAATACCAAATTCCCAGTGCAGCACCAAGAAACACCACGAAATGTGGAGGATGACCAAATGGACTCACAGTCAACATGTGGATACACTTAGCCCCCGTGGCAACAATTTGCCTACAAAGAGAGAATTCAGCACTACTGCCTCATGTTCATTGGAAAACAAGAAAGCATATCCTCCAGGTCACAGAGAATCAGACCTAGCTTTGATGGTCTCACTAGAAAGGAAGCTAAAGCTCCTGACAACAACATATATTTCAAGTGCCCATCCTTAGAGGCAGTTTATCAAGAAGTCTTTAGGCAGGCAAAGGTCCATGTTTGTGGAGTGGTTTACCCTGTCTCTTACTTTTGGAAATTCCTCTACCATATCCAAGTTTGTGAACTCCTGATAATTTTCCATTGCAGATATGTATTCAAAGATTTTCTAACTCTTCTCCTCTAATTGTGTCTTACTTGGGGCGAAGGTGATGTCTAGGCATTGTTCTGGATGAGAGTGGGAAGATTTTGTGTAGCACATATTTGCATACACATTGCATTCATTTTCCTATTTTTCATACGAAATACTGAATCCCTGACACTAACCCACACCCTTCTAGACTCTGAATACTAATCCTAATATGATGGAGGCAAATATCCCAAACACTAGAGAAATACAAGCAGTTCAGGGGAGGCATCATGTATAGTTGGACTGCCTTTTTGCATGATTTTTCGTAGGTGATACAAATCTAGTGAATTTTTAATTGAAATAGTTCTCCATTGAGTTTAAAGTTCACTTATGTGTGAATTCCTGTCTCCATTTCTCTGGAGCCTATTCAGCACATGTATTTTTATATGCACAAATAGAATCCTACTTAGTATCACTCATACATTTTTGTGAAGTGGCTGACTTGGCAGAAAGAAATTCTGAGAAGAGATCACTCCTCCTAAATGCTTTTGGAACTGAAAATTCAACCTATGGGTGAGCTTCCTAGTTGAACAACATTATACGTAAATCCATGTTCAGTAAAATGAATATATTTGAACTTGTGGATTATGTATATTTCATGATGAATTTTGTTTGGCATATATATTGCTACTTTTTAATGTGTCTGTGTGTGATTTTTGTATATATATATATATATACACTCTCCTGACTTTTCAAAATATGTAATATTTGTGTCATATATATACTCGCTAAATTCATTCATGTTAATTAATGTGGATTTATAATCAAATTTTCACAAGTTTATGCTCAGATATATTCATCCACCTGGAATATATTTTTGTTTCCTAGTACTGAAAACTAACTTTATTAAATGGTCCTTACAAATCCTATTGTTTCTACAGTAACTGACCCAGTTTAACATCAATGCAAGTAGATTCCAATGGGACATGATGTGTATTTGACGTTCATTTTAATTAAACACTGTTACATACTATTTCTTCGGTTTTTGCACATCATAGGACATATATTTCATCCACAAGTTAGTAAATTTATAGGCTTTTGTTATACTTACAATCACTTCCTGCTTCAGAACACATGTATTCCTCTATGTTTCTTGACTCGTCTTTTCATGAGACTTCATTCCAAATACATTATTTTCCATTTCCATAATCACTTTTGAAGCAAAACTCACACACCCTTCATGATAAAACATAACCCTAATATTACCATTTGATGTATAACTCGATGGAATGAATGATTGTATATCAATATAAGATTTCTTATATATTTTCAGATATCAATTCAATCCATTATTTAAAGTTGAAACAGTTATATTATTTATTCACAGTATTGTCAATTCATGCATTACTTCTATATTCATAGACACAGGGTACAACTTTTGTACCCCCAATACTAATTTATACGTCTTCAAAATATTGCTCCCAAAATGTTAGAAGAAATACTCATGTCACCTGATCTACATATACATTTTATCCCAGTAATATTCAGATCACAAAATGCAAAGGTCACACTTATGATTGTACCAAAGCCTAAATGGAAAGCAATCCTGGATTACTAAAAACATTCATGTCCAGGTTGCCTATTGCTCTCAAATGTCAATGATATTGGTTAGTACATATTTGTTTCTTCCTAAGTTTATATATTGAAACTCAACACTGTTGATAATGTCTAATCCTATCACTCACTTTATTCGTTGCCTGATTTCATAATGTCTCTATTGATATCTGCTTTCCTACGTATTTTCTCCAGTTCATCCTTTACTCACTCTTCGTCCTAATCCTACCAGCTATATTTCTAATCCTACCGACTATCCCTTTTTGAATGGATGTTCTCTTCAACATTCAATCATCCAAGTAAAGGTCAGGCGAGCGTTGGAGGAAGAGTCCACCAAGAGACTATCTCATGAAACAGCAAAGGGTTTATTGGGGGTCCAGCATGCTGGTACTCAGAGCTCACTTGAATAGAGTAGAGAGCCCTGAGAAAAGCTTAAGCAGAGCTTATATACTTTCCTTTGTGATGGCACGGAGGGAAGTTTATTGATGGGTCAGGGCAAGTGGGCAGTTTGCGTGCAACCGGGTGAGGGAGTACATTCTGCAGTTTGTCAGTTGGGGACAGCACATTATGGGAACAAGATTAGGAAACATTTCTCAAGAATTCAACAGTGTTTTGTTAAGCGTACAGAAAAAAAGGAAGTAACAAGTGCCTATTTTATTAACCTTTCATCCCCCAATTCTTCTTCTGGCTACTTTTAATCATAAAAGTGATCATTGCCGGGTGTCACATTCTATGTCTGCTAGTGGGGTATTACCATAAGTTCAACTTGTCCAATTTGAGCTTGGAGAAAAGAAATTACACGGTTTAGCAAAAAGGATTTTATAGTTAGCAATAATATGAGGATTATTATTGGACTGGCCAGGGTTGATAAATTCATAGTTAACGAGGGGACTGTGTGAACCAAGACTCAAACCACCCTTTATGGGCCTCCCTCTCTCGTTGACACTCTTCAAGGCATTTTTTAATTTACTCATAGATTTTTTAACAACTCCACTATGGTCAGCATAAACACAACATTCTTCCATCGATGCAGAACAAAGGACCCCTTCTCTCATGAAGAGGAGGATCAACACTCGACTGTTCTGTAAAACAACTTCAGAGAGAGAGGTTAAAAATTCCTGAAAAGCTGTGATAGAGGTTTCTAATATCTTTAAGTTTTGGTGTATTGTTGTTTCTTATTGGGTCATTTGATGTGTCTCATGGACCAAGGCAGTAGTTCTTGTGCCCACCCCTGCAGCAACTCCTATTCCTAATAGGATGGCTAAAGTGAGGGATATATGTTCCCAGTGGAACCGGGTTTTATGGCCACCTATTTGATCTTCAAATGAGCCTGCGTCATAATAAAGCACTCTGGGAAACATCTGCACCATTACACAATTAATCCCAGCTGTTGACCATTTGATGAAAACATAAACAATGTTTAAGTATATGGAATTATACTGTTTTAGGCACGGACAAGGCAAGGCACCTAAGATAGTACCAAAGACAGGGAGACAGTCCTGTTTGTTGCAAACGGTTTCAGAGGGCATTACTTCTGTTGTAATCAACTAATCCCCTGAAACCCAAGTTTCGGTAGTTTCAGAATTTTGTACCCAACATGTAAGGGAAGGGGCTCAGAAGTTCACAGTCTGCAGAAGTTCACAAAAGGCAGTTTTTTTCCTGCTTTTTCCTCTGTTCTGGGCAAGTTAACTTTTCAAGGACACCTGGGTGAGGGAGAGCTTTTTCTTCCCTTTATATTTTCCCCCTGCCAGCTGTTACCATGGAGCCCAATTGGTAACATCTTTATCATAAAAATCTAGCCATCTATGTGAAGCCGCAGCTCAAGGCCAGAGGCCTTGTTCACATATTTTGTGAAAAACTAGTAATGAGGTGTCTAGCGTAGGAGTGCTGATTGTTTTAGCCAGTGGCCAAGTAGAAGAGGGCAACACTAAAAGAGAAAGTTTATCTACTGTGAACTCTTTTATAGGGACTCTTTTGCTGAAAGCCCTAAAGTCAGCCATGGTGAAGACTTCTGGAGAAGGTCAGTTAAGACTTTTCTGAGGGCCTGGTACAGAGGCGGAAGACTGGGAAGGTGTGGCTGTGAGCAGCTCCATTGATCTGAATGAGGTAGGAGAGATGTAAAAGAATAATGGGAAAGGGGTCTGGGATTTTCCTAGAAACAAAAAGTTGAGCAGTAGAACAGGTAGAGCAAAGGGAAAGACGGGAGTTAGTATCCCTAAAAAACTGTGAGGGACTTTAAATTCTTAGTAACCTGTTTTCAGTGATGACAAAGAAATTTTAAAGGCCATTTTCATTTCATTTTGGATAGGGGTCTAAGGGCTCTCCTCAGCTGATTTGAGCTTTGGGTTAACTGGTAAGAGGACCTGCTGGGACCCGGTTCGGGCTCTGACAGGAGAAGAGATTAGTGAGTGGGTGGAGGGGTACCTATGTACCTGCTACCTCAGCAAGAGAGTAATGGTCTGAGAATTGGCGGAGGTTTGGGTTTTTGATCTAGAAATTGGAGGGGAGAAATCATGTTGCTGAGGTGGGAGTGACCACTGCAGGTCTGGAGCAGAAGGCTGTGTGTGAGGATCTATTGGAGAAGCATAGTTCAGGATGTGAGCAAAGGAGGGAAAAGGCCTCCACATAGGGGAATCACCTTTCACCTTTTTGATAATTTGCAGAAGTTAAAAAGGTCATGCAGATTTGAGGATCAAGAGACCCCTCTGTGGGCCATCGGTTTTGGTTATCTAATTGGTAATATGGCCAATGCTTTGTACAGAAATTGATTAGGAGTTTGGGTTCCATCAGGCACTTCCTGTATGCTCACATCCCCATGACTTACAGAAGAAGTCGGCTATCCCCCAACACAGCCGTGAGTTTTGTGTCTTTGATAGACCGCCGGGCAAACAGTAATCTAGGCAAGCCAACCTGCATCTGGCTCACGTGTCGCTACATCCATAATGATTGTTTCCATTATCTATTGTGTAGAAGGGATTTAATGGAATTTTAGTGGGATCCTCTTCATCAGGGATATCCCAATAGGAAAGACCTATACCCAGCTGACAAATATCTGGGGGGAGAGATGGCCACCAGGTCCCTAAATGGGCTGTATGCAAGATAGACCATACTTCTTTTCCAGTAGGATTGTGATCAGCCATCGCTGCTGAACGGGCTGATGAGGGTTAGTACTACTGGTGGTGAAGGGGAGAGTCTATAGCCTTATCCAAATGGCGAATACACAATTTGAAAGTGTTACCAGTCTTTTCCAGTTTCAAGTCAGAGTCTGGACAGGCCGCAGGCTTGAGATGAGAGATATGGATACAGGAAGAGATTCTGTCTACCTTTACTGCTGTAGGTGTTATAAGTAGCACCTGCTATGGTTCTTTCCAGCGGGGTTCCAGGGATGACACCTGATGTCATGTTACCTAGACAAAGTCTCTTACTTGATATCGATGTGCAGTTCCCTCGTCCCCAGTTTGGTAGGCAGTGGCCATCTGTTTTCGCAGGTATCCCTGAGTTCTTTTAAGAACTTTAAGTCTTTCAAGCAAGGGGGTGTGGAAGGGATCGTTAGGTCTTAGAGTTGGGGTTAGGTCCCGTCCTGGAGGAGAGGCACCATAGAGAATTTCATAGGGGGTGAGGTTACACAAAGAAACAGAGGGAGTATTTCTTGCATTAAACAGTGCATAAGGCAGGAGCATAGTCCAATCTTTTATGCCGGTCTCTAAGCTTAATTTTGTTATGGTCTCTTTAATGGTTCTATTCATTCTTTCTACCTGTCCTGAACTCGGTGGTCTATAAGCACAATGTAACTTCCAATTAATCCCCAGGGTCCTGGCAAACCCCTGACTTACCTGAGCCACAAACGCGGGTGCATTATCAGACCCTCTTACTTTAGGGAGGCTGTTTCTTGAAAAAATATCTTCCAGGATCATTTGACCACCATTTGTGTTGTTTCTTTTTTTTTTCTTTTTTCTTTTTTTTTTTCCTGGGGAGGGCTTCAATCCATCCTGAAAATGTATCTACAAAGACTAGGAGATATTTCAGTCCATCCCTTGCTGGCTTAATTTTAGTTAAGTCCACTTCCCAGAATTGTCCTGGTCTGGCTCCTCGTAGGTGCTTTCCTGCAGGAAGCTTGGAAGGGTAAGCATTAACCAATTGATGGACCCGAAAGGCTTTTGTAACCCGTTTAGTTATTTTCTTTCGCTGTGAGTCGGTTAGTGGAAAACTCTGTTCTTGATCCTTCAGGAATGAATGCAATTTCTTTGAACCAAGGTGAGTGAGTTGATGTACATTTTCTACTGTCATATTTAGAGCCGTGACTATAGGAGTTTTTACTGAAGGATTTAGAAATTCCAATTGGGGGCCTTCAGGGTTAAAAGTTATTTTGGCCCGGAGCTTGGTGAACAGATCTCTGCCCATCAATGGGGCAGGGCATTCTTGGATTACTAAAAAGGAGTGATGGATATTTTTTCCCCCTGGTCCATGGTCCTCTTAGTTGTCCAAGCTCGATATTTACTGTAATTAGCCCCTTGAATTAGAGACCTTTTATTTGAAAGAGAGCCCAATGGGGCCTTAAGGGCTGAGTATATTGCCCCTGTATCTACTTCATAGTTTACTGGGGTACCCTCTACTTCAAATGTTACCCTGACCTCTGTGAGGAGATCTGAACCCCGACATTCTTAGTCATCCTCCAGAGTCAGAATGGCTGGCTGGCATGGCTGTCTCTTTCTAGGGCCCTCTTTGACCCAGAGTCCATTTTCTTTACAGTAGGCACATGGATCTGAGGCCAGGGGTGGCCTGTAGTGTGGGCCCAGGTATTCCTTCCTGTCTCCATGTTTCTTATTTCTGGCCTATTTGTTTTTGAGACCAAGACCTTAGTCAATGCCTTAGTCTGTCTTTTTCTTTTATCCTCCCTTTGCTCCCTACTCTTCCTCAGTTTCTACCTTATAGTATACCTTCTTGGCTTCTCAGACTAAATCTCTCAAAGTCATATCTTGTAATCCATCTAAGCATTGTAACTTTCTTTTAATATCCAGGGCAGCTTGCCCAATAAAGGCCATCATGCGTATGCATTTTGATCCTCTGCCTGAGGATTGAAAGGAGTATATCTCCTATATGCCTCCATAATTCTCTCTAGACACATAGAGGGGGAATCATCAGGCCCTTGAATAATCTCTCTTACCTTGGCCAAATTTGTTGGTCACCTAGCGGCCACTAAAATACCTGCAATTAGAACCCGGTGATAAGTGGACAAATGCTCCCTACCTTCAAAGGTGTTGGGGGCCCAGTTGGGTTGGTTCAAGGGAAAGCCGTGTTGAATATTTTGGGAAGTTGTGTCGATCACCCATCTGGTCCGAGAATATTTTTTTCTAGCTTCCAGGAGGATTCTCTTTTGTTCCTCTGTCATGAAGAGAGTCCCTAGGTGTTGTTGGCAGTCATCCCAATTAGGCTGGTGTGAAAACATCAATGACTCAACCACATCTGATAGCCGGGTGGGGTCCTCGGTAAAAGGGGGATTGTTATTTTTCCAGTTATATAGGTCTGAAGAGGAGAAAGGCCAATATTGATAGTCTTGCATTTTTCCCCCAAGGACGTCGACAGTCACTGGCCCATAGGGATAGAGGGGGAGCATCACGGGAGTTCCAGCATTTTCAAATATTCACCGCCGGCGAGTTCCTTTAGCTGGACCAGTTTCCTCCAGCGGAGGAGGGGCTGTGTGTGCAGCGGGGGAGTTATCTGGCGGGCGCTGGGCTGGCTTAGCTTCCTCCAATGGTGGAGAGGCTGAGTCAGCAGCAGAGGAATCACTTAGAGGGTGTTGGGAGTTGGGGGATGTGGGCAGGAGATAAGGAGGGGGAGGAGAGTCCAGTAGAGTCAAATCTTTGACTCAGGGAGAACACAGGGTGGAGGAGGAGGAGGAGCAGAGGGTTTGAGAGATCATGGGGGAAGGAGTAGGAGCAGGGGCAGGGGCAAGGAAAGGCCTCACTCATGGAGGAGGAGATTTGCAGAGGTCCTTCCAAGTAAAGATATATGGCTGTTGATCTGGATGGCTATGTTTCCCTGGCTGAAAGACAATATCTCTTACTTTTTAAATTAGTGGGAAGTAGAAAGATTTTTCTAGGGGCCATCCGAATCTAAAGGTGGGCCATTCTGAGTCACAGAGAGTCTGCTAGGTTCAGGGTTTTACTGAAAAAGAAAGACTCTGAGCCCTTAAGTGTACTTTGGTCCAGTGATCAAGGGTCAGGGACAGAGGCATTGAAGTGCTCTGTCCCATAATGAAAGGTACACAAACAGTAAAAGCAATGACACACGACACAGACAAGACAAGAAAATAAAGACACGCAATGGACGTCCAACACTGAGACCAGGACTGAGTAGCCGGCAAAACCCGATGGGCTGGCAATACCGAATCTGAAACTAAATATCACTGATTCAAAGAGACTATTGTTCCTCGATTCCAGAATCCTCAGCAGCGTCCCCCAGGTACGTGGCCTGTGGCTCTGTGACACGTCTGTCAGCCACCATCGGAGAGAGCTCACACTCTTCATTGACAGCCATTTTGCCAAGCCATAACCTGAAACCTGAAACCAGAAAGAGGCACCTTACATACCCCAAGAGAAGCCTGTTGGGGTCTCTCGTCCGCCGCTGCCGGATCTCGGTGGAACATCCATATGTAAAGGTCGGGTGAGTGTCACGGGAAGAGACCACCAAGAGACTGTCTCATGCAAAAGCAAAGGGTTTATTGGGGGTCCAGCATGCTGGGTCTCAGAGCTCACTTGAATAGAGCAGAGAGCCCTGAGAACAGCTTAAGCAGAGCTTATATATTTTAATTGGAGAGGGCAGGGAGGGAAGTTTATTGATGGGTCCGGGTGAGTGAGATGTTTGCGTGCAAACGAGCGAGGGAGTACATTCTGCAGTTTGGCAGTTGGGGTCAGCACATTCGGGAAACAATATTAGGAAACAGTTCTCAAGATTTCAACAGTGTTTTATTAAGCATACAGGATAACAGGGAGTGACAAGTACCTATTTTGTTAAACACTCACTACCGAATATACTTTACCAGATTTCCTAATGTCTCTATTGATATCTGATATATTTCCTACATATTTTCAACAGTTCATCATTGTGACTGACTCTTCACATGTGTGGACATTTACATTCACTCTATACAAAAAACCCTATAGCTAAATAACTTTTGGTCCAAATACTATACTCACTCTCCTTTCTAAACCTACCGACTATCTTTCTAATCCTACCGACTATCCCTTTTTAACTGAAAGTTCTTTTTGACAATCAATCATCCAAGGTACAAGGTCCTATGCAATTGTATATCGATTTATCTGAGACATCAGTGCATAAAATAAAACAAAGCTAAGTATCACAATCAAGGGCCCAATGCCCTTCTGGGCTTCAAATCGTACCTCGATTTCTGTTTTCATACTTATATTTTACCTATATATTCTTGTAAATATTGCAGGTTCCCAATACCATTATACATCCAGCAGAATGATTCCTAATCCAAATCAAACCTGTTATTAACCGTAACCATACACTGTTCCCACAATCTAAATTTACAGAAGAGCAGAGACAGAGTTGGTCTTACAATACAGGAATGTAGGGGATGTTCTAACTGCCGAGAAACTCAAAGGTCCATGCAAAAATAATCCCTGAAGAAGTAGTGGCTAACTGGGTAACTATGAAGGAACTGAGAGAGCAAAAGTCATCTTCCATTGCAAACAACCTGGTCAGGATGAAGGGATGTGTCTGAATCAGCCACTCTCTTCTTAATGTAGAGAAGAAGGACCAAACCAGGCCTGTGTGGAGAGCTGTTTCCAGTTGCCTATGGTTGATATACCATTCTAACTTGTGAAAGTGTCACAGGAAGTAGGGGTAGCCTCCATTTCATGGTACCCTTGGAAGCAACTGTTAGGACAACATGGTTGCCAAGGCAGTGACCTCATTCAGTTCCTGATGGAAGTGACCTCACCTCACATCCTTGGTGATGAAAATCTCTGAACTTGGGATTCAGGAAGCCAGGCACCCAAATCCAGTCCCAGTCCCTGTCCCTGTGTTCTCACTTCTTTGGATTTACCAAGGACAGAGTCAGTCTTTCTTATTACCTACTGATGTGTGCATGGCCAAATGCCAGGAAAGCTCTGAAGAGTGGCCTTTCCTGAGAAAGCATGTATTGGCTCACTGTTGGCTCCTGACAACTTCATGGAGTTCACCAAGGAGACCAGATCTGAGAAAGGACAGGCCATTTTGGGAAAACATTGTATGGCCCACCAGTCAGAGGACACACCGGATAGTCAGAAACCTACTTGGGGAAAAGAGGTGCCTTTGTGGGTGTGGGTGTGTGTTTGTGGTTTTGTCTCATGTTCTGAGAATAGGTAGGAAAGGTGGTTTGTGTGGTTTGGAGTGAACTGTTTCTAATAAGTGATTTGACAAGGTGACTGTTTCTATTTCTGTGTATCCCAATGTGTCCGTGGTTGTAGACATTAGAAAAGAGAATGCATCAATGGATGTGTCCTGTCTAGTAGAAAGCGTTCCAGCATTCATCCTGCCAAATTTATGAATGCAATGCAGCTTGCCTTATCAATGGGCAACACCTGCTATATTCCTAAGTTGCTGTTTTCTTCCTGAATACTGGCCACTCTCCAGAATAGGCTCATGGTTGTGTGTCCAAGATATGTACTACGTCCAAGCTCTGTGACATGGCCATGTACTGGACAGCTGAAGGAATGGCAAGCATCTCAGAAAACTCAGATATCAGTGTGACCAGTAAGTTTCAGTGGAGAAACCCTGCTTTGGGCCTTTTGCTTACCTTTTGTTCTCTTCCCATGTATGTCAGCAAAGTCTTTGCCTCAGACCACAGCTTTGTGAAGCCTGAAGAAAACATTTTTTAAATAGAAATTAATGGGCCTCACCTGTGGCTCTTTGCTTAATTGCATTGGAAAGGGATGTGTCTGAATCAGCCTCTTGGCGCTGTGTGAGGCTGTGGCTTAGATTCTCAGCACCTGATATATCTAAAGAAAGATCCCATGTGTGCATCCAAAACCAAAATGGGCAAAAGAGTAGTCATTGTGGATGAAGTCTTTCGCCTTCCTCTGTAAGGCTCCTGACCTCCATCAAGTGAGAATAGGGATCCTTTGTTTCAAATTAGTTCTTCAAATCCCTGCAGAGGCTAGCCCATAGGTGCTTGGGTTTTCTCATGACTCCAATTCACATAAAAAACCTAAACCCCAGAGTCAGTAGTCCTCAATTTGGAGAAGCAGAGCAGTATTAACAGCAGGTCTTTTGTTCACTCCTGGATTACAAGAAGGATGTCCAGGGCACCCTGACTTTAGGCAAATGAGGGGCAAGGGAGCTTATTTTGGACACTGCCTTGGCCTGCGTCCTTCATGGAAAACTCCAGCCAGAGATAAAAATGAATGTCTAGATGGAATAAGATGAGGGTCATGTTGGAGTGTTTTGGTTTTAAATGTGGTCATTTGTGTGGGTGTTGGAAGAGATGTGTGGGTCAACATAGGCTTGAACTCTGGTGTGATTCCCCTTAGAGACTGAGTTCTGGAACTGACCTCAGAGAAGTACTGCCATGAATTTTGTTGCAATTTTAGGAGACCACGCATGAGAGTCGCCCTTGGAAACTGAGATATAGGCCCAGGATGGCTTTCCACAGAGCACTGGAAATCTCAGCCAGCATATCACATGATTTTATTCTGAAAGACTTGGCAGCCATAGTTTAGAGTCAAAACACACATACACCTCACATTGTAGAACTCAATAGGCCTGGCTTCTTGTGACCTTTTGGCCACTCTTTGGGAAGCCTTGCCTGTGAGAGTTCTTCAGATCTTTCATTGAAATGAGCTTACTCAGCATTTCATGTTTCCTGAATGAATTGAAACCCACAGTGCCTCCAACTTCAACCTTGAAAAGTGGATACATAAATATCATAAATTTTTTAAATTCCCATGACCAGTTGGCACTGGAGAAACTTTGGATGTCCTGTTGCTGATCATGAGCATACCAGACAGTGTCTTGATTTACTGGGTTTGGTGAAAATTATGTAGCACAGAGATGCCAGTAAGTTGGAGCCTGCTGAGTAGTGGCCCTAGAGTAGTGGTGTGCAGGTGTGTGATAAAACATCTGTGTTGTGGCTATGTGAATCTGCCATTGCCTACCAAATTGCTTGTGAGTGACATGGTGCAGGTAGCAGACGCTTGTATGAAAAGGCATCTTGTTATATGGAGAGGTTTCAGGGCAATGTTCAGAATAAGTTTGCTATGGTCAAGGGGCAAAGCATTGTGGGATATAAGCCTGGTTAGTGCATTCTCCTGCAGACCCTGACCCACAACACGTGACAGAACTCCCTCCAGCACTTTGTCCCAGTTCAACTCCTTTTATTTCATGGAGCAAATACCAAACTCCTAGTGCAACAACAAGAAACACCACGAAAAGTATAGGATGACCAAGAGGCTTCACAGTCCAAATGGGGAGACACTTAGGCCCCAGCAGTCAGAGTTTACCAACGAAGAGAGAATTCAACACTGCTGCCTCATGTTCATTGGTAAATAAGAAACCATGTCCTCCAGGTCACGTAGATGCAGATCTAGCTTTGATGGTTTCACTACAAATGAAACTAAAGCTCCTGAAAACAACGTATATTTCAAGTGCCCAACCTCAGAGGCATTTTCTGCAGAAGTCTTTAGGCCAGCAGAGCTCCATGTTTGTGGAGTGTTTACACTGTCCCTTACTTTTGGAAACTCATCTACCAACTCCAAGGTTTTGAACTCCTGAGCATATTCCATTCCAGATATGTATTCACAGATTTTCTATCTCTTCTCCTCTAATTGTGTCTTTCTTGGGGTGAAGGTAATGTCAATGCATGGCTCTGAATGAGAGTGGGAAGATTTTTGTGTGGAACATATTTCCATAAACATTGGATACATTTTTTTTATTTTCCATTAGAAATACTGAATTCCTGATACTAACCCAAAACCTACTAGATTCTGACTACTAATCCTAATATGATGGAGAAAAATAAACCAAGCTGAATATAAATACAAGCAGTTCAGAGGGGTCATGGTGTATAGTTGAACTTGCCTTTTGCATGATAAAGGGTAGGTGTTATAAATGTACTTAATTTTTAATTGAAATAGATCTCCATGTGTTTTTAAAGTTAACAAATATGTGAATTCCTGTCTCCCTTTCTCTGTAGCCTATTCAGCACATGTATTTTTATATGCACATATAGAATCCTACCTGGCATCACACATATACTATTGTGAAATGGCTGACTTGGCAGATAAAAATTGTGAGAAGAGAAAACTCCTCCTAAACGCTGTTGGAACTGAAAATTCAACCAATGTTTTAACTTCCTAGTAATACAGTATTATTCATATCCATGTTGAGTAAAATAAATATTTTTGCATCTGTGGACGATATATATTTCATGATGAATTTCGTTTGGCACATATATTGCTACTTTTCAATGCCTGTGTTTGCGTTTTGTATATATATATATATATATATATATATATATATATATATATATATATATTCTCCAGATTTCTCAAAATATTTTATATATGTGTCTTATATACACTCCCTAAATTCATTCATATTCATTTATGTGGATTTATAATCAACTTTTCACTCGATTATTCTCAGAAATATTCATCCACCTGAAATTTATATTATCTTCCTAGTACTGAAAACTAACTTCAGTGAATGGTGCATACAAATCCTAATAATGCTACAGTACCTGACCCAGATTAACATCAATGCAAGTAGATTCCTATGGGACATGATGTGTCTTTTGACGTTCATTTTTATTCAACACTGGTGCATAACTATTTCTTCAGGATTGCACATGAGAGGATATATATTTCATCCACAAGTTCACAAATTTATAGGCATTGGTTTCACTTTCAATCACTTCCTGATTCAGAACACATGTATTCCTTCATGATTCTTGACTGGTCTTTTCATGAGATTTTGTTTCAAACACCTTATTTTGATTTCCATAATCGTTATTGAAGCAAAACACACACACTCTTCATGATAAACCATAACTCAAATATTACCATTAGATGAATATCTGGTTGGAATGAATGTTTGTATATCAATATAAGATTTCCTGTTTATTTTCAGATATCAATTCAAACCGTTATTTAAAGTTGGAACCAGTTATATTATTTATTCACAGTATGTTCTATTCATGCATTATCTCTATATTCATATACACATGGTCCACCTATTTGTACTCCCACTAATTTATTCATCTTCAAAATATTGCTCCCAGAAGTGTTGGAAGAAATACTCATGTCACCTGATCTACATATATATTTTATCACAGTAATATTCTGGACAAAATGTGCAAAGGTCACACTTATGATTGTACCAAAGCCTAAATGGAAAGTGAATATGGATTGATAAAAACATCCATTTCCAGGTTGCCTAATGCTCTCAAATGTCAATGCTATTGGTGACTACATATTTGTTTCTTCCTAAGATTATATATTGAAACTCAACCCGGTTGAAAATGAATAATCCTATCACTCACTTTATACTTTGCCTGATTTCGTAATGTCGCTATTGATATCTGTTTTCCTATATATTTTTCCCAGGTCATAATTCGACTGACTCTTCACATGTGTTGACATTTACCTTCATTCTCTACCCGAAACCCTATTGCTAAAGAACTTTTGGTCCAAATCCTAAACTCACTCTTCTTCTTAATCCTACTGACTATCATCCTAATCCTGTAGACTATCGTTTTTGACTGGATGTTATCTTCTACATTCAATCAACCAAGGTACAAGGTCCTATGCCATTGTATATCGATTTATCTGAGACATCTATGAGGAACATAATTCAATGCTAAGTATCACAATCAATGGCCCAATGCCCTTCTGGGCTTCAAATCTTAAATAGATTTCTGTTTTCATACATATATTTCACCTCTATATTCTTATAAATATCGCAGGTTCCCAATACCATTATTCATCCAGCAGAATGATTCCTAACCCAAATCTATCATGTTATTAACTCTAACCCTACACTGTTCCCTCAATCTAACTTTACTGAAGCACAGGGACAGAGTTGGTCTTATAATACAGGAAAGTAGGGGATCTTCCACCTGCTGAGAACCTCAAAGATCCGTTCAGAAATTATATCTGGAGAAGATGTAGGCAGCTATGAAGGACCTGAAAGAGCAAAAGTCATCTTCAATAGCAAACAAACCTGTCAGGATCAAGGGTTGTGTCTGAATCAGCCTCTCTCTTCTTATTGTAGAGAAGATGGACCAAACCAGACATTTGTGGAGAGCTGTTCCTGGGTTCCTAATGTTGATATACCATTCTAACTTGTGAAAGTGTCACAGGAAGTAGAGGCAGCCTCCATCTAATGATACCCTTTGAACCAACTCTTAGGACAAAGTCATTGAAAAGGCAGTGACCTCATTCAGTTCCTGAAGGAAGTGACCTACCTCACTTCCTTGGTAATGGAACTCTCTGAACTTGGGATTTAGGAAGCCAGGCACACAAAGGCAGTCCCACTCCCAACCCAGTGGTCTCCCTTGTTTGGATTTACCAAGGACAGAATCTGTTTTTCTTATTACCTACTGATGTGAGGATGGCCAAATGCCAGGAAAGCTCTGAAGAGAGGCCATTCCTGAGAAAGTAGGTAGTGGCTCACCGCTGGCTCCTGACAACTTCACAGAGTTGGCCAAGGAGACCAGATCTGAGACAGGACAGGCCATGATGTGGGAACATAATATGGCCCACCAGTCAGAGGACAGTCCGGAAAGTCACAGACCTACTTGGGGGAAGGAGGTGCCTTTGTGGGTTTGGGTGTGTTTTTGTGGTTTTGTCTGATGTTCTGAGAATAGGTAGGAAAGGCGGTTTGTTTGGTTTGGAGTAAACTGTTTCTAGTAAGTTGTTTGACAAGGCGAGTATTTCTAAGTCTGTGTTTCCCACTGTTTCCATTGTTTTAGACTTTAAAAAAGAGAATGCATCATTGGATGTGTCCTGTCTAGTAGAAAGCTTCCCATCATTCATCCTGCCTAATTTATGAATGGACTGTGGGTTGCCTTATTGAATTTTAACACCTGCTATCTTCCTAAGTTCCTGTTTTCTTCCTGAATTCTGGCCACTCTCCAGAATAGGCTTATGGTTTTGTGTCTATGATATGTACCACATCCAAGCTCTGTGACATGGCCATGTACTGCATAGCTGAAGGGAATGGCGAACATCTCACAAAACACAGATATCAGTGTGACAAGTAAATCTCAGTGGAGAAACCCTGCTTTTGGCCTTTTTCTTACCTATTATTCTGTTGCCCAAATGTCAGGAATGTCTTGGCCTCAGGCCACTCATTTGTGATGCCTGAAGAAAACAGTTTTCAAATGGAATTGAATGGCCATCACCTGTTGCTAATTGCTTAATTGCATTGGAAACAGATGTGTCTCAATCAGCCTCTGGCCCTGTTTGAGGATGTGGCTTAGATTCTCAGCACCTGATGGATCTAGAAAAGTTCCCATGTGTGCATCTAAAATTAAAATTGCCAAAAGAGCACTCATTTTGGATGAAGTCTCTCGCCTTCCTTTGTAAGGTTCCTGACTTCCATCAAGTGAGAATAGGGATCCTTTGGGTCAAATAAGATATTCAAAGCCATGCAGAGGTGCTTGAGTTTTATCATGACTCCAAATCACATTAAGAATATATACCCGACAGTCAGTAGGCCCCAAATTGTAGAAGCAGAGCAGTATTAATGGCAGGCCTATTTGATCACTCCTGGTTCACAGGAAGGGTGTCCAGGCCACCCTGACATTAGGCAAATGAGGGGTAAGGGAGCTTATTTTGGACACTGTCTTGAGCTGCACCACTCAAGGAAACCTCCAGCCAGAGGTGATGATGAGTGTATATATGCAAGAAGATGAGGGTCATGTGGGAGTGTTTTAGTTTTAATTGTGGTCATTTTTGTGCCAGTTGGAAGAGATGACTGGGTCCACCTGGGCTTAAACTCTGGTGTGATTCCCCTTAGAGAGTGCGTTCTGGAACTGACCTCAGAGAAGCATGGCCATGAATTGTGTTGGGATATTAGGAGGCCACACATGAGAGTCGCCCTTGAAATCTGAGATCTATGCCCAGGTTGGCTTTCCACAGAGCACTGGGAATATCTGCCAGCATATCACATGATTTTATTCTGAAAAACTTGGCAGAAATAGTTGAGAGTCTAAACACACATGGACCTCACATTGTAGACCTCAATGGGCCTGGCTTCATGTGACCTTTTGGCCACTCTTTGGGGAGACTTACCTGTGAGAGTTCTCCAGAGCGTTTATTGAAATGAGCCTCCTAATCATTTAATGGTTTCTGAATGAACTGAAGCCCACAATGACTCCAACTTCATACTTGAAAAATAGCTAGATAAATACCATGAAATGTTTGAAATTCTCATGACCAGGTAGCACTGGAGAACCTTTGGTTGTCCTGTTGCTGATCATGAGTATGCCAGACAGTGCCTTGATTGACTGGGTTTCATGAAAATGGTGTAGAAAAGAGATGCCAGTAAGTTGGAGCCTGAGTAGTGGGTCTAGAGCAATGGTGGGCAGGTGTGTGATAAAACGTCTGTGGTGGGCCCATGTGGATCTGCCATTGGCTTCCAAAAGGCATGTTACTGACATGGTGCAGTCAGCAGACCCTTATATGTAAAGGCATCTTGTTATATGGAGATGTTTCAGGGCAATGTTCAGAATCAGGTTGCTATGGTCAAGGGGGCAAGCTATGTGGGATAGAAGCCTGCTTGGTGCATTCTCCTGCAGACCCTGACCCACTACACGTGACAGAACTCCCTCCAGCACTGTATCCCAGTTGAACTCCTTTTATTTCATGAAGCAAATACAAAACTCCAGTGCAGCAGCAAAAAACACCATGAAAAGTGGTGGACGACCATATGGCTTCACAGTCCACACGGGGAGAAAATTAGCCCCCAGTGGCCACAGTTTACCTACAAAGAGAAAATTCAGCACTGCTGCCTCATGTTCATTGGAAAATAATAAACCATGTCGTCCAGGTCACGTAGATGCAGACCCAGCTTTGATGATGTAACTAAAAAGGAAGCTAAAGATCCTGACAACTACATATATTTCAAGTGCTCAATCACAGAGGCAGTTTCTCAAGAAGTCTTTAGGCCAAAGAGCTCCATGTTTGTGGAGTATTTACCCTGTCCCTTACTTTTGGAAACTCCATTACCTCTTCTAAAGTGTACTCCTGAGCATATTCCATTCCAGATATGTATTCACAGATTTTCTCACTCTTCTCCTCTAAGTGTGTCTTACTTGAGGCGAAGGTAATGTTCTCAAGGAGGGTGGAAAGGTTTTTTGTGTAGCACATATTTACATACACATTTGATTCATTTACCAATTTTCCATTCGAAATACTGAATCCCTGACACTAACCGATAACCTACTAGACTCTGACTACTAATCCTAATATGATGGAGAAAAATAACCCAAACAGAATTAAATACAAGCAGTTCAGAGGAGGCATGGTGTATAGTTGGATTGCCTTTTGCATTATATAGGGTAGGAGTTATAAATCTAGTCAATTTTTTTGTTGAAATAGTTCTCCGTGTGTTTTTAAAGTTAACACATATATGAATTCCTGTCTCCCTTTCTTTGTAGCCTATTCAGCAAATGTATTTTTATATGCACATATAGAATCATACCTGGTACCACACTTACATTCATGTGAGGTGGCTTACTTGGCAGATACAAATTGTGAGAAGAGATCACTCCTCCTAAACGCTTTTGGAACTTTAAATTCAACCTATGGGTGAGCTTCCTAGTTGAACAACATTATACATAAATCCATATTCAGTAAAATAAATATTTTTGGATCAGTGGATGATATATATTTCATGGTGAATTTCGATTGGCATAATATTGCTGCTTTATAATGTCTCTGTGTGTGTTTGTATATATATATATATATATATATATATATATATATATATATATATATATATATACAGTCTCCTGATTTTTCAAAAGATGAAATATATGTGTCTTATTGTTCACTCCTAAAATTCATTATATTCCCCTATGTGGATTTATAATAAACTTTCACAAGATTATTCTCAGAAATATTCATCCACATGAACTGCATATTTGTTTCTTAGTACTGACAACTATCTTCAGAGACTGGTGCTTACAAATCCTAATATTTCAACAGTAACTTTCTCAGTTGAACATCAATGCAAGTAGATTCCAATGGGACGTGAAGTGTATTTTGGCATTCATTTTTATTCAACACTGGTACATTATTATTTCTTCACTTTATGCACATCTTAGGATATATATTTCATCCACAAGTTCGCAAATTTATAGGCATTCGTTTCACTTTCCATCACTTCCTGATTCAGAACAAATGTATTCCTCCATGTTTCTTGACTGGTTTTTTCATGAGACTTCTTTCTAAACACATTATTTTCGAATTCCATAATCACTTTTGAAGCAAAACTCACACACCCTTCATGATAAACCATAACCCTAACATTACATTAGAAGTATAAGTGGTTGGAATGAATGATTGTATATCATTATAAGATTTTTAAGATATTTTCAGATATCAATTCAATCCATTATTAAAAGTGGAACTAGTTATATTATTTATTCACAGAATTGACTATTCATGCATTATCTCAATATTTATAGACAGAGGGTACACCTCTTTGTACCACAAATAATAATTTATACATCTTCAAAATATTGCTCTCAGAAATGCTGGAAGATATACTTATATCACCTGATCTACATATACATTTTATTACAGTAATATTCTGGACACAAAATGCAAACTACACACTTTTGATTGTACAAAACCCTAAATGGAAAGTGAACATGGTTTAATAAAAACATCCATGTCCAGGTTGTCTAATGCTCTCAAATTTCAATCCTATTTGTGACCACATATTTGTTTCTTTTTAAGATTATATATTCAAACTCAACCCTGTTGAAAATGTCTAATCCTATCACTCACTTTATACTTTGACTGATTTTGTAAGGTCTCTATTGATATCTGCTTTCCTACATATTTTTCCCAGTTCATCATTGTGACAGACTCTTCACATGTGCTGATACTTACATTCAATCTCTTAGCGAAATCCTATGACTAAAGAACTTTTGTTCCAAATTCTATACTCATTCTTCTTCCTAAACCTACTGACACTCTTCCTAATCCTACTGACTATCCCTTTTTTACTGGATGTTCTCTTCTACATTCAATCATCCAAGGTACAATGTCCTATGTCATTGTATATCGATTTATCTGAGATATCTGTACAGAACGTAAATCAAAGCTAAGTATCCCAATAAAGGGCCGAATGCCCTTCTGGGCTTCAAATCTTACCTAGATTTCTGTTTTCATACATATATTTCCCTTCTACATTCTTAAAAATATCACAAGTTCCCATATCATTATTCATTCCACAGATTGTTTCTTAACCAAAATCAAACCTCTTATTTACCCTAACCATAAACTGTTTCCTTAATCTAACTTTACAGAGGAGCAGGCACAGAATTGGTATTAGAATACAGGAATGTGGGGGATCTATCACCTGCTGAGAACCACAAATGTCCATGCAGATATGATCCTTGGAAAAGATGTAGGCCGCTATGAAGGACCTGAGAGAGCAAAAGTCAACTTCCATGGTAAACAACCTGGTCAGGAAGAAGGGATGCGTCTGAATCAGCCACTCTCTTCTTAATGTAGACAAGATGGACAAAACCAGGCCTGTGTGGAGAGCTGTTCCCGGGTGCTTATGGTTGATATACCATTCTAACTTGTGAAAGTGTCACAGGTAGTAGGGGGAGCCTCCAGTTCATGGGACCCTTGGAAGCAACAGTTAGAACCAAGTTGTTGCCAAGGCAGTGACCTCATTCAGTTCCTGAAGGAAGTGTCCTACCTCATTTCCTTGGTGATGGAACTCTCTGAACTTTGAATCCAAGAAACCAGGCACCCAGAGCCAGACGCAGTCCCAGTCCAAGTGGGCTCACTTGTTTGGATTTACCACAGACAGAGTCAGTCTTTCTTGGAACCTACTGATGTCAGGATGACTACATGCCAGGAGAGCTCTCAAGAGGGGCCTTTCTTGAGAAATCAGGTAGTGTCTCACTGCTGGCTCATGACAACTTCATCAAATTGTCTAAGGAGACCAGATCTGAGACAGGACAGGCAATTTTGTGGGCACATAGTATGGCCCACCAGTCAGAGACCTCTCCGGATAGTTACAGTTCTACTTGGGGTAAGGAGGTGCCTTTGTGGGTGTGGGTGTGAGTTTGAGGTTTTGCCTCATGTTCTGAGAATAGGTAGGTAAGGCAGTTTGTTTGGTTTGGAGTGGACTGTGTCTAGTAAGTCGTTTGACAAGACGAGTGTTTCTATGTCTGTGTATCTCACTGTGTCCGTGGTTGTAGACATTAGAAAAGAGAATGCATCAATGGATGTCTCCTGTCTAGTAGAAAGCTTCCCAGCATTCATCATGCCCAGTTGATAATGGACTGTGGCTTGCCTTATGGTTGGGCCAAACCTGCTATCTTCTTAAGTTCCTGTTTTCTTCATTAATTCTGGCCACTCTCCAGAATAGGCTCATGGTTTTGTGTCCAAGATATGTACCACCTTCAAGCTCTGTGACATGGCCATGTACTGGATAGCTGAATTTAATTGGGAGTATCTCAGAAAACTCAGATATCAGCGTGACCAGTAAAGTCTCAATTGAGAAACCCAGCTTTGGGCCTGCTGTTGTCCTGAAAGTCAGGTGGGTCTTTTCCTCAGGCCAAACTTTGTGAAGCCTGAAGAAAACAGTTTTCAAATGGAAATGAATGGGCATCACCTGTGGCTCTTTGCTTAATTGCTTTGGTAAGGGATGGGTCTGAATCAGCCTCTTGGCCCTGTGTGAGGCTTTGGCTTATATTCCCACCACCTGATTGATCTAAAGATAGATCCCATGTGTGCATCCTAAACCATAATGGCCAAAAGAGCAGTTATTGTTGATGAAGTCTCTCACCTTCCTCTGTAAGGTTCTTGACTTCTATCAAGTGAGAATAGGGATCCTTTGCATCAAATGAGTTCTTCTAATCCCTGCAGAGCCTGGCCCATAGGTGCTTGGATATTGTCATGATGCCAATTCACATAAAGACTCTAAACCCCAGAGTCAGAAGGCCTCAAATTGGAGAAGTGGAGCAGTATTAAATGCAGGCCTATTTGATCCATCCTGGTTTACAGGAAGAGTGTCCAGGCCACCCTGACTTTAGGCCAATGAGGGGCAAGGGAGGTTATTTTGCACACTGTCTTGGGCTGGGCCCCTCATGGACACCTCCAGCCAGAGGTAATGATGAGTGTGTATATGGAAGAAGATGAGTGACATGTGGGAGTGTTTTGGATTTAATTGTGTTCATTTGGGTGGTGGTTGGAAGAGATGACTGGGTCCACCTGGGCTTGAACTCTGGTGTGATTCCCCTTTGAAACTGATTTCTGATTCTGATCTCAGAGAAGTATTGCCATGAATTTTGTTAGGATTTTAGGAGGCCATGCCTGAGAGTCGCCTTGGAAACTGAGAGCTAGCCCCAGGGTGGCTTTCCCCAGAGTGCTGGGAATCCAGCCAGGATATCACATGATTTTATTCTGAAAGACTTGGCAGCCATAGTTGACTGTCAAAACACACATGGACCTCATACTGTATACCCCAATGGGCCTGGCTTCATGTGACCTGTTGACCACTCAAGACATTCCATATGCTGCAGATATAACCTCTTCTAACCTTGAGTTGAGCTGCATTGCTTGTGGTCCTGTCTTTCCTTGTCTTTTCATACTTTTCGCATTTCTTTCTGCTTGTTGAAACTGTTGTGTTATTGAAAATTTCCCCATATATTTATATTGCTCTTGTATCCTTGCAAAGTCTCCCTTGCAGGTGCAGTTGAGGGTCTGCCCCTCCTACAATAGGGGCAATGTGCCTACCAACCCAGCAGGCCACTGGGCTTGTTCTGAAGGTCAGTAGCAGGTCCGCCGACCTTACAGGTGTGGGCGGTGGCTCTGCCACTCTGCGGGTGCTGGGCCTGTTCTATGAGTGGGTCAGAGGTCCATCTGCCTTGGAGGCATGGGCGGTGGCTCTGCCCCTCAGCCTCTCAATGTGTTTTTAAAGTTAACAAATATGTGAATTCCTGTCTCCATTTCTCTGTAGCCTATTCAGAACATGTATTTTTATATGCACATATAGAATCCTACATGGTATCACACGTACATTCTTGTGAGTTTGGCTGAATTGGCAGATAAAAATTGTGAGAAGAGATCCCTCCTCCTAAACGATTTTGGAACTGAAAAGTCAACATATGGGTTACCTTCCTAGTTGCAAAACATTATACATA
This sequence comes from Callospermophilus lateralis, assembly GCF_048772815.1. Classification (NCBI taxonomy): domain Eukaryota; kingdom Metazoa; phylum Chordata; class Mammalia; order Rodentia; family Sciuridae; genus Callospermophilus; species Callospermophilus lateralis. Next base: position 70,572 of record NW_027513662.1, on the reverse strand, counting down.
AATCCATGTTCAGTAAAATGAATATTTTTGGATCTGTGGATAATATATATTTCATAGTGAATTTCAATTGGCATATATATTGCTACTTTTTAATGTCTGTGTGTGTTTTGTGTGTGTGTGTATATATATATATATATATATATATATATATATATATATATACTCTACAGATTATTAAAAATATGAAATATATTTGTCTTATTATACACTCCCTAAATTCATTCATGTTCATGTATGTGGATTAATAATCAACTTTTCACAAGATTATTCTCAGAAAGATTCATCCACCTGAAATACATATTTGTTTTCTAGTACTGAAAATTAACTTCAGTGAATGGTGCATAGAAATCCTAATAATTCTACAGTAACTGACCCAGTTTAGCTTCAATGCAAGTAGATTTCTATGGGACATGATGTGTATTCTGACGTTTATTTTTATTCAACACTGGTACATTACTATTTTATTCAGTTTTTGCACATCATAGGATATATATTTCATCCACAAGTTCACAAATTTATAGGAATTTGTTTCATTTTCAATCAATTCCTGCTTCAAAACACATGTAGACCTCCAGGTTTCGTGACTGGGCTTTTAATGAGATTTCTTTCCAAACACATTATTTTCGATTTACATAATCACTTTTGAAGCAAAACTCACACACTCTTCATGAAAACTCATTACCCTAATATTACCATTAGAAGTATAACTGGAAGGAATGAATTATTGTATATCAATATAAGATTTCCTGTATATTTTCAGATATCAATTCAGTCCATTATTGAAAGTTGAAACCAGTTATATTATATATTCACATTATGATCTATTCATTCATTATCTCTATATTCATAGACACCGTGTACACATAATTGTACCAAAGTCTAAATGGAAAGTGAGCATGTATTTCTAAAAACATCCATGTCCAGGTTGACTAATGCTCTCAAATGTCAATCCTATTGGTGACTAAATATTTGTTTCTCCTGAAGATTAAATATTCAACCTCAACCCTGTTGAAAATATCTAATCCTATCACTCACTTTATACTTTGCCTGATTTCCTAATGTCTCTATTGATATCTGCTTTCCTACATATTTTCCCCAGTTCATCACTGTGACTGACTCTTCACATGTGCTGACATTTACATTCATTCTCTACCTGAAACCCTATTGCTAAAGAAATTTTAGTCCAAATCCTATACTCACTCTTGATTCTAAACCTAATGACTATCTTCCTAATCCTACCTACTATCCCTTTTTGAATGGATGTTCTCTTCAACATTCAATCATTCAAGGTACATGGTCCTATGCCATTGTATACCAATTGATCTGAAACAACTGTGCAGGACTTCATTCAAAGCTAAGTATTTAAATCAAGGGCCCAATGCCCTTCTGGGATTCAAATCTTACCTAGACTTCTGTTTTCATATTTATATTTCGACTACATACTCTTATAAATATACCAGGTTCCAAATACCATTATTCATCCCACAGAATGATTCCTAACACAAATGGAACATGTTATTAACCCTAACAATACACTGTTCACTCAATCTAATTTTACAGATGAGCAGGGACAGAGTTTATCTTACAATACAGCAATGTAGGGTATCTACCACCTGCTGAAAATCTCAAATGTCCAAGCAGAAATGATCCCTGGAGAAGACGTAGGCAGCTATGAAGGACCTGAGAGAGCAAAAGTTATCTTCTATGGCAAACAAAGATGTCAGGATGAAAGGATGTGTCTGAATCAGCCTCTCTCTTCTTAATGTAGAGAGGATGGTCAAAACCAGGCCTGTGTGGAGAGCTGTTCCCAGGAGCCTATGTTTGATATACCATTCTAACTTGTGAAAGTGTCAGAGAAAGTAGGGGCAGCCTCCATCTCATGGGACCCTTGGAAGCAACTGTTAAGACAAAGTGGTTGTCAAGGCAGTGACCTCATTCAGTTCCATAAAGAAGTGACCTACCCCACTTCTTTGGTGAGGAAACTCTCTGAACTTGGAATCCAGGAAACCAGGCACCCAGAGCCATTCCAAGTCCCAGTCCCAGTGGGCTTACTTGTTTTGATTTACCAAGGACAGAGTCAATCTTTCTTGGTACCTACAGATGTGAGGAAGGCCAAATGCCAAGAGAGCTATGAAGAGGGGGCCTATCCTGAGAAAGCAGGAAGTGGTTCACTACTGGATCCTCACAACTTCACAGAGATGGCCAAGGAGACCAGATCTGAGACAGGACAGGCCATTTCATTGAAACATAGAATGGCCCACCAGTCAGAAGACACTCTGGATCGTCAGAGACCTACTTGGGGAAGGAGGTGCCTTTGTGTGTGTGGGTGTGGGTTTGTGGTTTTATCTCATGTTTTGAGAATAGGTAGGAAAGGCGGTTTGTTTGGTTTGGAGTGGACTGTTTCTAGAAAGTCATTTGACAAGGCGAGTGTTTCTATGTAAATGTATCCAACACTGTCCGTGGTTGTAGACATGTGAAAGAGAATGCAACAATGGATATGTCCTATCTAGTAGAAAGCTTCCCAGCATTCATCCTACCCAATTTGTGAATGGATTGCAGCTTGCCCTATAGATGAGCAACCCCTACTATCTTCCTAAGTTTTGGTTTTCTTCCCGCATTCTGGCCACTATTAAGAATAGGCTTATGGTTTTGTGTCCAATATATGTACCACCTCCAAGCTCTTTGACATGGCCATGTAATGGATAGCAGAAAGGAATGGCGAGCATCACAGAAAACGCAGATGTCAGTGTGACCAGGAAAGTCTCAGTGGAGAAACCCTACTTTGGACCTTTTGCTTACCTATTGTTCTATTGCCCTGAATGTTAGGAAGGTCTTTGCCTCAGGCCACCCCTTTGTGAAACCTGAAGAAAACCATTTTCAATTGGAAATGAATGGGCATCACCTGTGGTTCTTTGCTTAATTGCTTTGGAAAGGGATGTGTCTGAATAAGCCTCTTGACCCTCTGTCAGGCTATGGCTTAGATTCTCAGCACCTGATGGATCTAAAGAAAGTTCCCACGTGTTTATCTAAAACCAAAATGGTAAAAATATCGGTCATTGTGGATGAAGTCTCTTGCTTTCCTCTGTTAGGTTCCTGACCTCCATCAAGTGAGAATAGGGATCCTATGGGTCAAATGTGTTATTCAAAGCCCTGCAGAGCTGCTGGGGTTTTCTCATTACTCCAATTCACATAAAGAATCTAAACCCCACAGTCAGAAGGCCTCAAATTTGAGAAGCAGATCAGTATTAAGGGCAGGCCTATTTGACCACTCCTGGTTCACAGGAAGTATGTCCAGGCCACCCTGAAGTTTGGCAAATGAGGTGCATGGGAGCTCATTTTGGACACAGTCTTGGGCTGTGCCCCTCATGGAATACTCCAGCCAAAGGTTATGATGAATGTCTATATGGAAGAAGTTCAGTGCCATGTGGGAGTGTTTTGGTTTTAATTGTGGTCATTTGTGTGGTGGTTGGAAAAGATGACGTGTTCCAACTGGGCTTGGACTCTGGTGTGATTCCCCATAAGTCTGAGTTCTGAAACTGACTTCAGACTAGTATTTCCATGAATTGTGTTGGGATTTTAGGAGGCCACACATGAGAGTCACCCTTGTAAACTGAGTTCTAGGCCCATGATGGATTTCAAAATCACACTTGGAATCTCATCCAGGATATTATATGATTTTATTCCTAAATAGTTGGCAGCCATAGTTAAGTGAGAAAACACACATGGATCTCACATTGTAGACCTCAATGGGCCTGGCTTCATGTGACCTTTTGGCCCCTATTTGGGAATCCTTGCCTGTGAGAGTTCTCCAGAGCTTTCTTTCAAATGAGCTTTCTCAAAATTTTATGGTTCCTGGATGAATGGGAAACCCACAGTGGCTCCAACTTCATCCTTGAAAATGGCTAGATAAATATCATGAAATTTTGGACATTCCCATGACCAGGGGGCACTAGAAAACCTTTCGATGTTCTATTGCTGATCATGAGTGTACCAGACAGTGCCTTGATTGGGTTTCAAGAAAATGGTGTAGAACAGAGATGCCAGTAAGTTGGAGCCTTCTGAGTAGTGGGCCAAGAGCAGTGGTGTGCGGGTGTGTGATAATACATCTGTGTTGTGGCCATCTGGATCTGCCATTGGCTTTCAAATGGCTTGTGACTGACATGGTGCAGCCAGCAGACCTTTATATGAAAAGGCATCTTGTTATATGGAGACAATTCTGGGCAATGTTGAGAATCAGGTTGCTGTGGACAAGGGGGCAAGCTATGTGGGATAGAAGCCTGACTGGTGCATTCTCCTGTAGACACTGATCCAGCAAACGTAACAGAATTCCCTCCAACACGGGGACGATTTCAACTCCTTCTATTTCATGAAACAAATACCAAACTCCCAGTGTATCAGCAAGAAAGACCATGAAAAGTGGAGGATGACCAAAGGGCTTCACAGTCCACACGGGGAGACATTTAGCCCCAATGGCCTTAGTTTACCTACAAAAAGAGAATTAATCTCTTCTGTGCCATGTTCATTGGAAAATAAGAAAACATGTCCTCCAGGTCACATAGATGTAGATCCAGCTTTGATGGTCTCACTACAAAGGAAACTAAAGCTCCTGACAACAACATATATTTCAAGTGCCCAACCTCAGAGGCAGTTACTCAAGAAGTCTTTAGGCCAGCAGAACTCCATGTTTGTGGAGGGTTTACCCTGTCCCTTACATTTGGAAACTCCTCTACCACCCCCAAGGTTTTGAACTCCTGAGCATTTTCCATTCCAGATATGTATTCACAGATTTTCTAATTCTTCTCCTCTAATTATGTCTTACTTTGGGACAAGGTAATGTGAAGGCATTGTTCTGGATGAGAGTGGGAAGTTTCTTGTGTAGCACATATATGCATACACATTGAATTCATTTTCCTATTTTCTATTCGTAATACTGAATCCCTGACACTAAACCATACCCTACTAGACTCTGACTACTAATCCCAATATGATGGAGAAAAATAACCCAAACAGAATAGAAATACATGCAGTTCAGAGCAGGCATGGTGTATATTTGGACTTGCCTTTTGCGTGATGAAGGCTTGGTGTTATAAATCTAGTCAATTTTTTATTGAAATAGTTCTCTATGTGTTTTTAAATTTAACAAATATGTGAATTCCTGTCTTCCTTTCTCTGTAGCCTATTCAGCACATGTATTTTTATATGCACATATAGAATCCTTCCTGGTATCACACGTACATATTTGTGAGTTGACTGACTTGGCAGATGCAAACTGTTAGACGAGATCACTCCTCCTAAATGCTGTTCGAACTGAAAATTCAAACTATGGGTGAGCTTCCTATTTGAACAACATAAATCCATGTTCAGTAAAATGAATATTTTTGCATCTGTGGATGATATATATTTCATGGTGAATTTCGATTGGCATACATAATGCTACTTTTTAATAACTCTGTGTGTGTGTGTATATATATATATATATATATATATATATATATATATATATATTCACTCTCCAGATTTTTCGAAATATGAAGTATATGTGTCTTATTATACACTCCCTAAATTCATTCATATTCACGTATGTGGATTTATAATCATCTTTTCACAAGATTATTCTCAGAAATATTCATCCACCTGAAATACACATTTGTTTTTTCCTAGTACTGACAACTAACTTCAGGGTATCATATGATGGCCCCAATGGGAGTTCATCATCCCCGTGTACCACATCACTGTGTGGAGAATGACGAGTTAGAAAGGCTAAAAGCTATCTTTTTAGGAATTTTCAGCAAAATTGAGGTGCTCCAAAACCTAGAGGAAGGATTTCCATCACTGGCCAATCAGCTACGGGCGCTCAAACTTGAGTGATTTGTCCACAGGGAGGGTCACGCTGCTTATTCAGCAAATCACCCTGCGGCTAGAATCTGCTGTGCGCACCGGGAAACGACCAGATAGCAACGCAAAGATACAGCACTAAAAATTCTGTGGGCTCCTGCCAGCTGTGCAATCACTGTGGTCAGTGCTGAATTCTGGGTTTGAGACGGGGGAAGGAAGCAGTCCAATTCGGTTCTCCACACCGGTCATACCACAGAGGAAGCCAGCGGCCACCATCTTGGAGAGCTGACATCACCATCGCTGTTTTCGACTGATCGCATCTCATTCAGCTATAGAACAGGTAATTTCAGGCTGCCATTCACCTGCATCTCGCAGACAAATTACTCAGGCTCAGTGCTAAAGAACCCACAGAAATTTCTTCTTAGAGCCTGCTCCTATCAAAACATACACCGAGCACGGAGCGGCCAAATTCCGGCTCCTGGAACTGCTCTGGCCCAGGGCTAAAGAACCCGCAGAAACTGCTTCTCGGTCCGGGTCCTGCTGAATACTTTGGAGGTAAATACCAACCAATCCTTCATAGGCAGTGGCAACAGGATTGAGATGGGGCTTGTGAGGGCCAGTCAGGACTCACCCGTTGCTTTGGTCACCCAGCAAACGGAACTAAATGCTGCCGTTCGCATGGGATACCAACATGGCAGAGATCTGATGTCATCACAAAGCGGTGGAGGAGATAACTTCATCAATACCAGTGACGACAGAAACAGTTGGTCTGTTGGTAAAGAAAGTGACTCACAAACACCCAAGTCTCTCTCACTTTGTCATCAAGCCAGAGGGGCAGAGCAGAGCTGCCGCCTGCGCCTGGAAAAGGCCCAGCGACCCACCAGCGTGGTAGTCACATTACCACAATTCTCGTAGGGGCAGAGCATTGCCGCTGCCTGTGCCCGGAACAGGCCCAGTGACCCGCAGGCGTGGTTGTCACTTCACCCCAATTGGAGTAGGGGCAGAGCAGAGCCACAGCCCGAGCCCGCGAAGTAGTCAGACCTGCAACGGACCTGCGGAACAGGCCCAGCAGCCTGCCGGCATGGTAGACACATCACCCCAATTGGAGTAGGGGCAGAGCAGAGCCGCTGCCCGTGCCCGCAAGGTAGGCAGACCTGCACCTGACTGGCAGAACAGGCCAGGCGGCCTGCCGGCATGGTAAACACGTCACCCCAATTGGAGTAGTGGCAGAGCAGAGTCGTCGCCCACGCCCGGAACAGGCCCAGCGACCCGCTGGCGTGGTAGACACGTCACCCCAATTAAAGTAAGGGCAGAGCAGAGAGGCCAAACGTGCCTGCAAGGTAGCCAGACCTGCGACCGACCGGCAGAACAAGCCCAGGGTTCCAACTACAAATCATAATATGATGGAGAAAAATAAACCAAACAAAATAAAATACAAGCAGTTCAGAGGAGGCATGTTGTATAGTTGGAGTTGCCTTTTTCATGATATAGCGTAGGAGTTAAAAATCTACTCAAGTATTTCTTGAAATAGATTTCCATGTGTTTTTAAACTTAACAAATATGTGAATACCTGTCTCCCTTTCTCTGTAGCCTATTCAGCACATGTATTTTAATATGAACATATAGAATCCTACCTGGTGCCACACGTACATTCTGGTGAGGTGGCTGACTTGGCAGATACAAATTGTGATAAGAGACCACTCCTACAAAACGCTGTTGGAATTGAATATTCAGCCTATGGGTTAGCTTCCTAGTTGAACAACATTATACGTAAATCCATTTTCACAAAAATGAATACTTTTGGATCTGTGGATTATATATATTTCATGATGAATTTCGATTGGTGTATATATTGCTACTTTTTAATGTCTCTGTGTGTGTGTGTGTGTGTGTGTGTGTGTGTATAAATATACACTCTACAGATTTTTCAAAATATGAAATATATGTGTCTTATTATACAATCCATAAATTCATTCATATTCATGTATATGGATTTATAATCAACTTTCACATGGTTATTCTCAGAAATATTCATCCACCTGAAGTACATATTTGTTTCTTAGTACTGAAAACTAACTTCAGTGAATGGTGCATACAAATCCTAATATTTCTATCATAACTGAGCCAGTTTAACATCAATGCAAGTAGATTCCTATGGGACATGATGTGTATTTTGATGTTCATTTTTATTCAACACGGGTACATTACTATTTCTGCAGTTTATGCACATCATAGGATGTATATTTTATTCACAAGTTAGCAAATTTATAGGCATTTGTTTCACTTTCAATCACGTCCTGCTTTAGAACCCATGAATTCCTCCATGTTTCTTGCCTGGTATTTTCATAAGAACTCTTTCCATACATATTATTTTCAAATTCCATAATCACTTTTGAAGCAAAACTCACACATCATTCATGATAAACAATAATCCTAATATAACCAATAGATGTATAACTGATTACAATGAATGATTGTATATCAATATAAGATTCCTTATATATTTTCAGATATCAATTCCATCTATTATTTAAAGGGGAACCAGTTATATTATTTATTCACACAATGGTCTATTCATACATTATCTCTATATTCATAGACACAGGGTACACCTCTTTGTACCCCCAATACTAATTTATACGTCTTCAAAATACTGCTCTCAGAAATGGTGGAAGAAATACTCATGTCATTTGATCTACATATACATTTTGTCACAGTAATATTCAGGACACAAAATGCAAAGGTCACTATTCTGATTGTACCAAAGCCTAAACGGAAATGAGCATGCATTACTAAAAACATCCATGTCCAGGTTGCCTAATGCTCTCAAATGTCAATCCTATTAGTGACTACATATTTGTTTCTTCCTAAGATTATATATTCAACCTCAACCCTTTTGAAAATGTCTAATCCTATCACTCAATTTATACTTTGCCTGATTTCCTAATGTCTCTACTGATATCTGCTTTCCTACATATTTACCCCAGTTCAATATTGTGACTGACTCTTCACATGTGCTGACATTTACATTCACTCTAGCCGAAACCCTATTGCTAAAGAACTTTTCCTACAAATCCTATACTCACTCTTCTGTCTGAAGCTACCATCTTTCTTCAAAATCCTACCGACTATCCTACTTTGAATGGATGTTCTTTTCGACATTCATCTTTCAGAATGATTCCTAACCAAAATCGAACATGTTATTAACCCTAACCATACACTGTTCCCTCAATCTAACTTTACAGAAGAACAGGGACAGAGTGTTCTTAAAATACAGGAATGTAGGGTATCTTCCACCTGTTGAGAACCTCAAAGGTCCATGCAGAAATGATCCCTGGAGAAGATGTAGGCATCTATGAATGACCTGAGAGAGCAAAAGTCTTCTTCCATTGCAAACAACCTGATCAGGATGAAGGGTTGTGTCTGAATCAGCCTCGCTCTTCTTAATGTAGAGAAGATGGACCAAAGGAGGCCTGTGTGGAGAGCTGTTCCAGGGTGCCAATGGTTGATATACCATTCTAACTTGTGAAACTGTCCCAGGTAGTAGGGGCAGCCTCCATCTCATGGGACTCTTGGAAGCAGCTGTTAGGACAAAGTGGTTGCCCCGGCAGTGACCTCATTCACTTACTGAAGGAAGACACCTCACCTCTCTTCCTTGGTGATGGAACTCTCTGAAATTGGGATCCCGGAAGCCAGGCACCCAGAGCCAGTCCCAGTACCAGTCCCTGTAGGCTCACTTGTTTGGATTTACCAAGGACAGAGTCAGTCTTTCTTGGTGCCTACTGATGTGAGGTTGGCCTAATGCTAGGAGAGCTCAGAAGACAGGCCTTTCCTGAGAAAAAGTCAGTTGCTCACTGCAGTCTCCTGACAAATTCACAGATTTGGCAATGGAGACCAGATATGAGACAGGACAGGCTACTACGAGGGAACATAGTATGGCCCACCAGTCAGAGCACACTCCAAATAGTCACAGACCTACTTGGGGGAAGGAGGTGCCTTTGTGGGTGTGGGTGTGGGTTTGTGGTTTTGTCTCATGTTCTGAGTATTTGTAAAAAAGGCAGTTTGTTTGGTTTGGAGTGAACAGTTTCTTGTACGTCATTTCACAAGGCAAGTGTTTCTATGTCTGTGTATCCCACTGTGTCCGTGGTTCTAGACATTGGAAAAGAGAATACATCAATAGATGTGTCCTGTCTAGTACAAAGCTTCCCAGCATTCAACCTGCCCAATTTATGAATGGACATCGGCTTAACTTATGGATGGGCAACACCTCTTATTCCAAGGTTCCTGTTTTCTTCCTAAATTCTGGCCACTCACCAGAATAAGTTCATGGTTTTGTGTCCAAGGTATGTACCACCTCCAAGCTCTGTGAAATGGCCTTGTACTGGATAGCTGAAGGAAATGGCGAGCATCTCAGAAAACTCAGATATCAGTGTGACCAGGAAAGTCTCAGTGGAGAAACCCTTTTTTGGCTATTTGCTTACCTATGGTTCTGTTGCCCTGAATGTCAGGAAGGTATTTACCTCAGGCGACACCTTAGTGAAGCCTGAAGAAAACAGTTTTCAAATGGAAATGAATGGGCATCACCTGTGGCTCTTTGGTTAATTGCTTGGGAAAGGAATATGTCTTAATAAGTCTCTTAGCCATGTGAGTGGCTGCAGCTTAGATTCTCAGCATCTGATGGATCTAAAGAAAGATCCCATGTGTGCATCCAAAACCAAAATGGCCAAAAGAGCAGTCATTGTGGATGAAGTCTCTCACCTTCCTCTGTAAGGTTCCTGACTTCCATCAAGTGAGAATAGGGATACTTTGTGTCAAATTAGTTCTTAAAAGCCCTGCAGAGGCTAGCTAATAGGTGCTTGGGGTTTCTCATGACTCCAATTCACATAAAGAATCTATACCTGACTGTCATAGGCCTCAAATTGGAGAAGCAGAGCAGTATTAACGGTATGTCTATTTGATCACTCCTGGTTCACAGAAAGGGTATGCAGGCCACCCTGACTTTAGGCAAATGAGGGGCAAGGGAGCTCATTTGGACGCTCTCTTGGGCTGCGCCCCTCATTGAAACCTCCATCCAGAAGTTATGATGAGTGTCTTTATGGAAGAAGTTGAAGACCATGTGGGAGTGTTTTGGTTTTAATTGTGGTCATTTGTTTGGCGGTTGGAAGAAATGACTGTGTACACCTGGGCTTGAACTCTGGTGTGATTCCTCTTAGAGACTGATTTCTGGAAGTGACCTCAGAGAAGTATTGCCATGAATTGTGTTGGAATTTTAGGAGGCCACACAAGAGACTCCCTCTTGGAAACTGAGATCTAAGCACTGGTTGGTTTTCTAGAGAGCACTGGGAATCTCAGCCAGGATATCACATGATTTTATTCTGAAAGACTTGGCAGCCATAGTTGAGAGTCAAAACACACATGGACCTCACATTGTAGATCTCAATGGGCCTTGCTTCATGGGACCTTTTGGCCATTCTTTTGGATGCCTTGCCAGTGAGAGTTCTCCAGAGATTTAATTGAAATGAACTTCCTCACCATTTAATGGTTCCTGAAAGAATTGAAACCCACAGTGCCTCCAACTTCATCGTTGAAAAATGACTAGATAAATACCATGAAATTTTTTTAATTCCCATGACCATGTGGCATGGGAGAAACTTTTGATGTCCTGTTGCTGATCAAAAGTGTACCAGACAGTGCCTTGATTGACTGGGTTTCATAAAAATGATGTATAACAGAGATGCTAGTTAGTTGGAGCCTGCTGAGTAGTGGGGCCAGAGCTGTGGTGTGCAGGTGTGTGATGAAACATGTGTGGTGGGGCCATGTAAATCTGCCATTGGCTTCCAAATGGCTTGTGACTGACATGGTGCAGCCAGCAGACCCTTGCATGTAAAGGCATCTTGTTACCTGGAGAATATTCAGGGCAATGTTCAGAATCAGGTTGCTTTGGTCAAGCGGGCAAGCTATGTGGGATAGAAGTCTGGTTGGTGCATTCTCCTGCAGACCCTGACTCACAACACGTGACAGAACTCCCTCCAGCACTGTGTCCCAGTTGAACTCCTTGTATTTCATGAAGCAAATACCAAACTCCTAGTGCAGCAGCTAGAAACACGACGAAAATTTGAGGATGACCAAATGGCTTCACAGTCTACACTGGGAGACTTTTAGCCCCCAGTGGCAACAGTTTACCTACAAAGAGAGATTTCAGAACTTCTGCCTCATGTCCACTGGAAAATAAAAAAACCATGTCCTCCAGGTCACATATATGCAGACCCAGGTCTGATGGTCTCACGACAAAGGAAGCTAAAGCTCCTGACAACAACATATATTTCAAGTGCCAACCTCAGAGGAAGTTTCTCAAGCAGTCTTTAGGATTGCAGAGTTCCATGTTTGTGGTATTTTTACCCTGTTTCTTACTTTTGGAATCTCCTCTAGAACCTCCAAAGATGTGAACTCCTGAACATTTTCCATTGCAGATATGTATTCACAGATTTTCTAACTTTTCTTCTCTAATTGTGTCTTACTTGGTGCGAAGGTAATGTCAAGGAATTGTTCTGAATGAGAGTGGGAAGATTTTTGTGTAGCACATATTTGCATACACTTTGGATTCATTTTCCAAATTTCCATTTAAAATACTAAATCCCTGACTGTCAGGGGTAGAAGGAATTTCTCCTTCATAGAATAGCCTGACACTTACAAGAAACAGCCCCCTGGGAGACATCCTGCCTAGGAGATATCCTGTAACCATCTGTCTCCCTGAGACATCATGGGGCCATCTGTCTTACTGAAACATCCTGAGGTTATCTCACCTTGTGAAGACATCCAGGAACTGCCAATAAGAGAGCTTTCCCATACCCAGTATATAAATACCCCTGTGTGAACAATAAAAATTTGCAGCTTGATTAAAACTCCTGTCTTGCTGTCATCTCTCGTGTCTCTTGTCCCTTCATTACTCCCCATCTAGGTTCACCACCCCCGTTGATGTGTCCTGCCGGCCAGGATATCTGGCACCTACCTACTGGGGCTCGAGCCTTTGACTGAGGGGGAAACCTGTCCTCAGGGAAGACTTAAAAAAGCGGAGCTTGCGATTGCCTCAGCAGACACCACCGAAAGACAGATCCAGGAGGAGAGTGGGGATGACACATGGTGAGTGACCCACCATGGGACAAGCAGTTTCTTCACATGATTTGTTTTTGTCAGGCCTCAAGGAGGCCCTCAAGACATAGGGGGCACATGTTAAGAAAAAGGACTTAAAATTATTCTTTTCATACATAGGAGAATTGTGTCCATGGTTTCCCCCTGAAGGGTCCATTGATGGTAGAAAATGGCTTAGAGTAGGAGACTGTTTAAACCATTTTTTTTGTTGTTGTTGAAGAAAAAGTCCTAGAACAAAGGTATATTAGACCTTTTGTAGACATTAATATTTTATAAGATTTTTAAACACCTAGAAAAATTTGTAAGTTTAAATTTAAAGACATTTATATTTATCTGTTTATCCAATTTAAATTGAACCATTTAAATCACGTGAATTAAAGATCTTTGGATCCACTTTGAAATAGTAAGCTTGCCTTAATTTGATTTTAATTGGAGTCAGTGGTCTTTTCTTGCATCCTGGTGTAATATTTTGTAGTTTCCCATCGAGATGACCCTGCCCCAATAGATCACAAGACCAGACTACTGGAAATTCTGAAGCTGGCCTTCCCTCCAGGGCTCCGGCATGGAGAGGCAATTTCCAAGGCCTTGGTGTGAGATTTTGGTCCAGGGAGCACTGCAGTGAACCACCGCCCTAAAACTATTAGCAAGCACATGGTGGAGGAGGCCTCCATAGGTAAGTGGCGCCTATATAACTTCTGATATCCGGTTAAGGGAGATCTCTTCTGATGACAGAGTGGTGTCCTGGGGAGACACACATATACTCCTGTGTGGTACAGTAACGAGAATCATTCTGTCCTCTGTTATGTTCTGTAGGGAATTCCTCTGAAAGCATAGAGAGGTGCCAATGGGCACGCAGGAGCTCCTATCCCAGAGCTTTAGCAAGACGTTGCATAGTTCCTCTGTTTTTCTGTTTCTGCGCTGGTTTTCTGTTTTTTTGTGTGTGTTTTGTTCTGTGTTTCATATGTTTTTTTTTTTGGTTTGTTTTAGTGTGTTTTGTTGTGTGATTTCTGTGGTAAAACTTAACTGAAAATGGGTAATAAAGCAAGTAAACTGACACCCATTTGGACTGTGTTTTAAAGAACTGTGATGAACTTTAATACCCTTTGTTAAGCAGGATGAGAGAAGCCCCTAGCTGGCTGCCTGGAGCACACCCACTGCAGAGGGCAATGCCTGCTGGGGACCTAAGAACTGAGTATCTCCCAGGTTAACACGTGAAACTCCTTAAAACCCCTTGTCCCTTCAGATCGATAGAATCACAACCATTGGGCAGAGACCCCTGTTTTTCTCCTTTGTTAGCAAAGCAGTAAATCTCCCTTTTTCTTTTTCTCAAACCCTGTCCTCATTATTAAATTGGTATTAATTGGCTTCAAAATCAGGAACCAAACTTTAAGTTACAATTTTTGGTACCCCCCACACCCCGGAACTCTTTGAGAGCTGACTATTGAAATGTTAGGAGACGGAGCGTGCTTGGGGTGGAACCGAACAAGAGGAGCTAATCTTGTAAGTGAAAGGAGGGACTGAGGGACTTCCAGCAGCTGCCCAAGCCCTGTTGCTTCAGAGAATTACCTACTTCCTTCCCTGCACTGTAAGGATTTTGCCATCTCTTTTTTCTTAAAAAAGAGAAAAAGAAAAAGGGGACACTAAATACAGTAAAGTCACCATGGAGACCCTTGATTTTACATTTCAGGTTGTCCCTCTGTGAAAACATCTGGTTCCCTTCTGGGAAAATCTATGGTGCCACTGGTGTAGGAGATTTTTCTCTTATCTGCTCTGGTTTAAAGGCTTCTGTCTGTAAGCCATAGTCTGGAGCTCCTTTCAGTCTGTCTTGTGTCTTTGTTTCTGGCCCTTTAAGACATGTGCAATAATGTGTTGATATTATAAATCATTTCTTGGGAATGATCTTAGCTGAATGTGTATCTAAATGATGATGTTTTATTGTAACAATCTGGCATCTGAATGGGTTTTTGAAGCATTGCACAATCTTGCAGTTAAAAGTCGGGTTTAGGAAATTGTTTAGTTTATGATTTCAGATAATTCATGCCAGAGAACTTAAATACTTAGGATGGAAAACTAGAGAACTCTACTTCCAAGTTGGCAAGTAACTTCCCAATCATTCAGGCTTTTTTTTCACCAATTTTTAATTGGGTAGCCTGGGAAAATGTCACTGTGTCTACCAGTGCATTAATTTGGACAAGGATAGTAAATCATAGTATGGTATCTGTTGACAAAACAAGATATAAAGATGTAAAATTTTGTAAACTGTGTCTTAAACTTGTATCATAAAATTTTGTGAATTTTGTCTTAAAATTGTATTATAATTTTCAACATCTGAACCTGAAAATTATGGTTGAAATGCCTTAGGCCTGAGGTGTCTGCTCAGAATAGCAGCTTTTTCCTGCTCCTTCCAGACCTCAGCCAGGACTTATGTTGAATGGCAAATGAAAGAGGCCTGCAAGCTCAGTAGGAGAGTGATCTGAGGCCTAAAAAAAAATTAAATTGTATGGTATTTACTAATTAATGGCCAGTCAATTTTTCTAGGACTCTTATTTTTTCCTTAGATTCTTTTTTTTTTTTTTTTGAGCTCATGATTTTGATCCTAAAGACCTAGGATGATGTTTTTCTGACCAGTACTATCTTTGACTAACTGTGTAGTTTTTGAAACATTGCAATGGATATTTCACCTGGAAAAGCTACAAGGCCTTTACTATTATTATGTGTGCACAATTTTGTTATGTGTTGTATGTCTATATATTCATATGTCCGTATATCATATATATGATACACAAATTAACATTTATAAAAGCACTCATTAAAACAAAAACGCTCATAAAAACAAATTTTAAAAAGTGGATCCAAAGATCTTTAATTCAAGTGATTTAAATAGTTGAATTTAAATTGGATAAAGAGATAAAAATAAATGTCTTTAAATTTAAGCTTACAAGTTTTTCTAGGTGTTCAAAAATCTAATAAAATATTAATGTCTACAAATGTTCTAATATGCCTTGGTTCTGAGACTTTTCCTTCAACAAAAAAATGGTTTACACTGTTCAATATATTTGTCTAATATATTGATAAATAAGTAAAGTAAATTTGATATGGGATTACTCATTCATGAGTACTTTTGTTAGATATCTGATTGATTTACTAAGGTCTGTATAAGTTTGTACTAATGTCTGTATAAGATTGTAATAATCAGTCATGTGTTAAAGAGACAAAAATTTCTTAAAACATAAGTTTACCCATAACATTGTGTTTATTAAGTTTTATTTTTTCTAGAGCAAGCAACCATAAAAATTAAACAACTGATTAAATAAGAACTGTTATTTTAGAGCACTGTACTGCCATTTATTTAAAAGCTAAACTTGGTTAATGTAGAAACTTCAATGTAATTGTGATGCTATTAATGTGCTCATATCTTTCAGGTATACGAATCTGTAAGGTAGAAACTTTAAAAGAGCATTATTTCAAGCTGGTGTTCTGAAGTTGTATGGTAAAAAAATATATTGGGCATTCATTTACTTCTTATCAATAAGATATGTAAAGTTGTATGTTACTTTTTACATTGGGGAACAATTTAAATGTATTTTTATGTTAATGAGAGTCTAATCTATATAAAGGTTAAAAACTTTCAGCCTTTCTTAAATTCATGTTTTAAATGTGATATCATATGGTGTTAACTAATGTTCATGTGACCTCAAATAATATATGTAATCTTTGTAAAATGATATTTAAAAAAACAAAGATCATCTTTAGAAGTAAAACACTTAAGTTTTATAAAGAGCCCTGCCTTACCTGAGATAAGGCTCTGTGTCCCATCTTACTATATGTGAGAATGACTACGAAAGCAGTAGGTCAGATATTATTTCATTTAAAGTTATGTTCAAAAGTTGTTTTTTTTTTCTGTCAAGATTTCTAGGATCTCAAACAGGGGATATAATGTATAACTCAGCTTAAAACTTCAGGGTAGCTATTACACGAACTAAGTATTTTTACTCTTGTTAAAAAATTTTATTTTGTAATTTCCTTATAAGTGATCTAAAGATTCCTTGTTAGTGTTTTACAGAAGTGTTGCTTTAAGAACACAACATGGGTTAATTTAAGATAATAAGTCATCACCTACAAGACAGACAGAATAATACAGATCCCAGTTAATAAAAAAGATAAATAATTATAAAGTTATAGACATTAAAGCCCAGTACTCTTAATATAAGGCTGTTAAAATTTATTTGCTGGATGATTAAGATTAGGATTTATATTAAAGTTACATGAAAAGGGACAAGAAAACCAATATTTGGCTCTTGCCCTCTGAGTCAGTCTGAATCCAGGGAACAAGGGACTTCTCAAAGAGCTTTGCAACTCTGGGCCTCATATCTTCCCAATTAGGGAGATTAATGAGATCCCTGGAGAACAGAAAGACAATCAGTGCATTTGCTAAGAAGAGGAGAGTCATCAGAGAAGGGAGACATCCCTGATGCTTCCAAGGGTAGCCACATGGTCAAGCAAGACCTGGACCCACCTAGCGCAAATGGCACTAGCAGAACTGAGAAGCTGCTCTCAAGTTTCCCCAGGAATGACTCCCATAAAAGCTCAGCTGACTGTTAACAATAGATAGAAACAAAAGTCAGTTTGACTGTTTCATGATAAACACTTAGGAAAGACAGTTAATACCAAAATACAGCCATTCCTGGGCATTTTAAATAATAATATTAATAATAATAATAATAATTTTTTATACACATTATGTTAGCCTCCCAAAATAAGTAAGACTGGAGGCTACAAAGAAGGATTCCCAAAAAGGAATGCCTGATAACTATAAAAAGAGACTTTCAAGAGGAGCTGCCAGAGGCAGAAATTTTTAGTTTAAGGCCTACAGATATTCCTAACCTACAGGTAGGGTTGGTGTTTGCTAGTACGATTATCCAGCCCTGAGTAACAGAATTAAAGGTTTCTCTATTACACACAGAGGTCATACTAGTAAAATGATTTTGCAAGATCAGATGATATTAAATCATTAAACTGTATCTTATGGAGAGGGATAACTGTAACACTAAAAGTTAAATATTAAGTTGACAGTCCTGATAACTGGGAATATTAAAGCCTGCTGAGGGAACTTCTATACAGTGACATGTTCCAGCTGCTGCAACATTTTTTCAGTACTAATGGTTCTTGTTTCTCACACAGAAGAACCCATCCCCAGATGAATTTACAACCTGTTCTTCCCCAACCAGACTTCAAAACGAACTGATTTCTAAAAGGCAACTCATGTCCCTCAACTGACTTCTAAAAGGCAACTCATGTCCCTTATACTGTGCCCACTCACGTCACTCTCTCTCAGCTCAGAAGAAGCCAAAATGAGTGACGCCTCTCGTCTTACAACTATGGAGCCAAAAATAAATAGAATATCAATATAAGTAATTAATTAAGTCAGGTAAAACCAGGAATCCAATTATGGGTGAGTTCTAAAAATTTGGAGACTGTTACCTGAGGGATTAAAATTCCCTCATTGCTCTTTCCCTACCCTATCAAAAATTTGGAAGGGACACATTAAAAAAGGGGGAATGATTTGCATTTCTCTGACTGCTAGAGATGGTGAGCATTTTTTCATATACTTGTTGATTGATTGTATGTCCTCTTCTGAGAAATTTCTGTTCAGGTCCTTGGCCCATTTGTTGATTGGGTTATTCGTTATCTCATTGTCTAATTTTTTTAGTTCTTTGTATATTCTGAATATTAGCGCTCTGTCTGAAGTGTGAGCAGTAAAGATTTGTTCCCAGGACGTAGGCTCCCTATTTACCTCTCTTATTGTTTCTTTTGCTGAGAAAAAACTTTTTAGTTTGAGTAAGTCCCATTTGTTGATTCTAGTTATTAACTGTTGTGCTATGGGTGTCCTATTGAGGAATTTGGAGCCCGACCCCACAGTATGTAGATCATAGCCAACTTTTTCTTCTATCAAACGCCATGTCTCTGATTTGATATCAAGTTCCTTGATCCACTTTGAGTTAACTTTTGTGCATGGCGAGAGTAAGGGATTCAGTTTCATTTTGTTGCAAATCTCACTCCAGTAAGATTGGCAGCCATTAGGAAGTCAAACAGCAACAAGTGCTGGCGAGGATGTGGGGAAAAGGGTACTCTTGTACATTGCTGGTGGGACTGAAAATTGGTGCGGCCAATTTGGAAAGCAGTATGGAGATTTCTTGGAAAGCTCGGAATGGAACCACCATTTGATCCAGCTATTCCCCTACTCGGTCTATTCCCTAAAGACCTAAAAAGAGCACACAATAGGGACACTGCTACATCCATGTTCATAGCAGCACAATTCACAATAGCAAGACTGTGGAACCAACCTAGATGCCCTTCAATAGACGAATGGATAAAAAAAAATGTGGCATTTATACACAATGGAGTATTACTCTGCATTAAGAAATGACAAAATCATAGAATTTGGAGGGAAATGGATGGCATTAGAGCAGATTATGCTAAGTGAAGCTAGCCAATCCCTTAAAAACAAATGCCAAATGTCTTCTTTGATATAAGGAGAGTAACTAAGAACAGAGTAGGGACGAAGCGCATGAGAAGAAGATTAACATTAAACAGGGATGAGAGGTGGGAGGGAAAGGGAGAGAGAAGGGAAATTGCATGTAAATGGAAGGAGACCCTCAGGGGTATACGAAATTACATACAAGAGGAAGTGAGGGAAAAGGAGGAAAAATATAAGGGGGAGAAATGAATTACAGTAGAAGGGGTAGAGAGAGAAGAGGGGAGGGGAGGGGGGAGGGGAGATAGTAGAGGATAGGAAAGGCAGCAGAATACAACAGACACCAGAATGGCAATATGTAAATCAATGGTTCTGCGACTGATGTGATTCTGCAATCTGTATATGGGGTAAAAATGGGAGCTCATATCCCACTTGAATCAAAGTGTGAAATATGATATATCAAGAACTATGTAATGTTTTGAACAACCTACAATAAAAATTAATTTAAAAAATATTAAAAAGCAAAAAAAAAAAAATGGGGGGGAATGATAAACCCAACCTGATCATTTATTAAAATTGGGAGCCATCTTGCCACAAAGTCATGAAAAGATAATTTTGCTTTCCTATAAATTACTGCAAATTCTGAATCTGCTTGGAATGCCTGTCCGTGCCTTGAACTCACCCATGCCTGGCTCTCTGACCAGATAGCAGCCCTCTCTGAAAATTTAGTGACACCTCATAAATATTGGCCTTCTCTGGCCAGACAACGACTCTCGTGAGTCTCTAATGGTCCTCATAAATTCTGATGATGGGGCCAGCAAAAAAAAAAAAAAATTGTAAACTAGCAATAGCGTGATGCTTCTCTGAGTTCTGTTATCTGTAACCCCCCTTTTGTGTAACTTACTGGACTATAAAGCTGGGCTGTAGGAAAGGTGGGGTTGCTGTCTTGTTTCTGCCATTTTGAGAGGGATAGGCAGCTCAGCCAGTGGAAAAATAATAAGCTTGCTTTAATTTGATTTTAATTGGAGTCAGTGGTCTTTTCTCCTGTCCTGGTCAAACAGGTAAACACTCCACAAACATGGAGCTCTGCCGGCCTAAAACTTATTGAGAAACTCTCCCTGACTTTGTGCACTTGAAATATATATTGTTGTCAGGAGCTTTAGCTTCTTTGTAGTGAGACCATCAGAGCTGGGTCTGCATCTATGTGACCTGGAGGACATGGTTTCTTATTTTCCAATGAACATGAGGCAGGAGTGCAGAATTCTCTCTTTGTAGGGAAACTGTTGTCACTGAAGGCTAAGTGTCTCCCAATGTGGTATGTGAAGCCATTTGCGCATCTTCCACATTTCATGGTGTTTCTTGGTGCTGCACTGGGGGTTTAGTATTTGCTTCATGAAATACAAGGAGATCAACAGGAACTCAGTGCTGGAGGGATTTCTCACACGTGTGATGGGTCAGGGTCTCCAGGAGAATCCACCAATGAGGCTTATATCCCACATAGCTTGCCCCCTCAACCATTGCAACCTGATTCTGAACACGGCCCTGAAACCTCTCCATATAACAAGATGCCTTTATATGAAGAGATCAGACATATAGAAATTACTGGCTGCACCATGTCTGCCAAAAGACATTTGGAAGTCAATGGCAGATCCAAATGGCCCCACCAGAGATATTTTATGACACAACTGCACACCACAGCTCTGGGTCACTACTCAGCAGGCGCCAACATACAGGATTCTTTCTTCTACACCATTTTCATGAAACCCAGTCAATCAAGGCACTCTCTGGTACACTCATGATGAGCAACTGGACATCCAAATGTTCTTCAGTGCCACTTGGTCATAAGAATTTCAAAAATTTCATGGTATTTATCTAGCCATTTTCAAGGATGAAGTTGGAGGCACTGTGAGTTTCAATTCTTTCAGGAACCATTAAATGGTGAGGAATTTCATTTCAATGAAAGCTCTGGAGGACTCTCACAGGCAAGGCTTCCCATGGAGTGGCCAAAAGGTCACATGAAGCCAGGCCCATTGAGGTCTACAATGCTAGGTCCATGTGTGTTTTGAATCTCAACTATGGTTGCCAAGTCTTTCAGAATAAAATCATGTGATATCGTAGCTGAGATTCCCAGTGTTCTGTGGAGAGCCACCTGGGCCTATATCTCAGTTTCCAATGGGGACTCTCATGCGTGGCCTCCTGAAATCCCAACACAATTCATGGCAATTCTTCTCTGAGGTCAGGTCCAGAACGCAGTCTCTAAGGGGAATCACACCAAAGTTCAAGCCATGGTGGACACAGTTATGTCTTCCAACTGCCACACAAATGACCACAATTAAAACCAAAACACTTTCACATAGCCCTCGTCTTCTTCCATGTAGACACTCATCAAATCCTCTAGCTGGACGTTTCCAAAAGGGGTGAAGTCCAAGACCCTGTCCAAAATATGCTCCCTCGCCCCTATTTTGCCTAAGGTCAGTGTGGCCTAAACACCTTTCCTGTGAACCAGGAGTGATCAAATAGGCCTGACCTTATTACTGCTCCACTTCTCCAATTTGAGGCCTACTGACTGCCAGGTATAAATTCTTTATATGAATGGGAGTCATGAAAAAACCCAAGCATCTATGGTCTAGCCTTTGCAGGCCAGGATGGAGGTCAGGAACCTTACAGAAGATGGCGAGAGACTTCATACACAATGACTGCTATTTTGACCATTTTGTATTTGTAGCACACATGGAATCTTACCTTAGATCCATCAGGTGTTAAGAATCTAAGCAGCAGCCTCACACAGGTTCACGAGGCTGATTCAGACACATCCCTTTTGGAAGCAATTAAGCAAAGAGCCACAGGTGATGCCCATTCATTTCCATTTGAAAACTGTTTTCTTAAGGCTTCACAAAGGGGTGGCCTGAGGCAAAGACCTTCCTGACATTCAGGGCAATGAAGCAATAGGTAAGCAAATGGCCCAAAGCAAGGATTCTCCACTGAGACTTTAATGGTCACATTGATATCTGAGTTTTCTGAGATCCTCCCATTCCCTTCAGTTATCATGTACATGGCCATGTCACAGTGCTTGGAGGTGGTACATATCTTGGACACAAAACCATGAGCCAATTCTTGAGAGTGGCCAGAATTCAGGAAGAAAACAGAAACGTAGTAAGATAGTAGGTGTTGCCCATCCATAAGGCAAGTCACAGTCCATGCGTTAATTGGGCAGGATGAATGCTGGGAAGCTTTATACAAGACAGGAAACATCCATTGATGCATTTTCTTTTCTAATGTCTACAACCACGGACACAGTGGGAGAAACAGACATAGAAACACTCGCCTTGTCAAACAATTTACTAGAAAAAGTCCATTCCAATCCAAACAAACCACCTTTCCTACCTATTCTCAGAACATGAGACAAAACCACAAACTCACACCCACACCCACAAAGGCACCTCCTTCCCCCAAGTAGGTTTGTAACTATCCAGAGTGTCCTTTGACTGGTGGGTCATACTATGTTCCCCTGATATGGCCTATCCATTCTCAGATCTGGTCTCCTTGGCCAACTCTGTGACGTTGTCAGGAGCATGTGGAGAGCCACTACCTACTTTCTCAGGAAAGGTCCCTGGCATGTGGCCATCCTCACATCAGTAGGTACCAAGAAAGACTGACTCTGTCCTTAGTAACACCAAACAAGTGAGCCCATTGGGACTGGGACTTGGATTGGCTCTCAGTGCCTGGCTTCCTGGATCCCAATTTTAAAGTGTTCCATCACCAAGGAAGTGAGGTAGGTTACTTCCTTCAGGAATTTAATGAGGTCACTGCCTTGGCAAACACATTATCCTAACAGTTGCTTCCAAGGGTTCCATGAGATGGAGGCTGCCCCTACTTCCTGTGACATTTTCACAAGTTAGAATGATATATAAATCAAAGGCACCAAGAAACAGCGCTCCACAAAGGCCTGGTTTGATCTGTCTCCTGTACATTAAGAGAGAGGCTGATTCAGCCACATCCCTTCATCCTGACCAGGTTTTTTGGCAATGGAAGATGACTTTTGCTCTCTCAGGTCCTTCATAGCTGCCTACATCTTCTTCAGGGATCATTTCTGCATGGACCTTTGAGGTTCTCAGCAAGTGGAAGATCCCCTACATCCCTATATTTTAAGGCCAACTCTGTCCCTGCTCTTCTCTAAAGTTAGATTGAGAGATCACTGGTTACGGTTAATAACAGTTTCGATTTGGGTTAGGAATCATTCTGCAGGATGAATAATGGTATTGGGAATCTGTGATATTTATAAGAATATAGACGTGAGTTAAAAGTATGGAAACAGAAATCTAGGTAAGATTTGCATCCCAGAAGGGCATTGAGACCTTGATTGGGATACTTAGCAATGTTATACTTTCTGCACAAATGTCTCAGATAAATCCATACACAATGGCATAGGACGTTGTACCTTGGATGATTGAATGTCGAAGAGAACCTCCAGTCAAAAAGGGATAGTCGGTGGAATTAGGAAGATAGTAGGTTTAGAAAGAAGGGTGAGAATAAGATTTGGAAAAAAGTTCTTTACCAATAGGGTTTCGGTTAGAGAGTGAATATTAATGTCAGCCCATGTTAAGTGTCAGTCACAATAATGAATTTGGGAAAATATGTAGGAAAGGAGGTATCAATAGAGACCTTAGGAAATCAGGCAAATTATTAAGTGAGTCATAGGATTAGGCATTTTCAACAGGGTTGAGGTTGAATATATAACCTTAGGAAGAAAGAAATATGTAGTCACCAATAGAATTGACATTTGAGAGCATTAGGCAACCTGGACATGAATGTTTTTAGTAATTCATGCTCACTTTCCATTTAGGCTTTGTTGAAAATAAATAAAATAGGTACTTGTCTCTTCCTGTTTTTCTGTATGGTTAAGAAAACACTCTTGAAATCTTGAAAACTTTTTGCTAATCTTGTTCCCAGAATGTGCTGTCCCCAACTGCCAAACTGCAGAATGTACACCCTCACCCGTTTACATGCAAACCGCCCACTTGCCCTGACCCATCAATAAACTTCCCTCCCTGCCCTCTTCAAGAAAAGTATATAAGCTCTGCTTAAGCTGTTCTCAGTGCTCTCTGCTCTATTCAAGTGAGTTCTGAGCCCCAGAATTTTGGACGCTTTGCTGTTGCATGAGACACTGTCTTGGTGGTCTCTTCCTCCAATGGTCGCCTGACCATTACATCTGAGGGCCCCAGCGAGTTCCAGCAGCGTTGGACGAAAGACCCCCAATAGGCTCATCTCAGGTTAAGTAAGGCGCCACTTTCTTGTTTCAGGTTTCAGGTTAGGGATGGGCAAAATGGCTATTGGTGATGAGCATGAGCTCTCTCTGACGGTGGCTGACAGAAGTGTCACAGAGCCACAGGCCACGTCTCTGGGGGACGCCCCAGAGAACTCGGGAAACCGAGTAACAATAGTCTCCTAAACTCAGTGATATTTTGTTTTGGATTCGGTATTGTCAGCCCATCAGGTTTTCCTGGCTACTCAGTCCTGTTCTCAGTATTGGACGTCCATTGCCTGTCTTTATTGTCTTGTCTTGTCTGTGTCGTGTGTCATTGCTTTCACTATTTGTGTATCTTTCATATGGGACAGAGCACTTCAATGCCTCTGTCCCTGAACCTTGATCACTGGACCAAAGTCTGCTTAAAGGCTCAGAATCTTCTTTTTTTCAGTAAAACGTCAGATCTGGAAGACTCTATGTGTCTCAGAATGACCCACCTTTGGAGTCGGATGGCCCCCAGAAGGATCTTTCCACTTCACACTAATTCAAAAACTCAGAGATATTGTCTTTCAGCTGGGGCCACATAGCCATCCAGATCAACAGCAATATATCTTTAGTTTGCAGGACCTCTGCAAATCACCTCTTCCATGGTTGAAGCCTTTCCTTGTCCCTGTCCCCGCTCCTACTGGTTCTCCCACTTTTCTATCTCTCAAACCCTCTGCTCCCCCTCCTCCACCCTCTGTTGTCCCTGAGTCTCAAGACTCTACTGGACTCTCTTCCCCCTCCTTATGCCCTGCCCTTGTCCTCCAACCCCAAACACACTCTAAGTGATTCCCCTGCTGCTGACTCAGACTCTCCACCATTGGAGGAATATAGGCCAGCCCAGCGCCCTCCAGGTGACTACCCCACGGCACACACAGCCCCTCCTTCCTTGGAGGTAGCTGGCCCGGCCAAAAGAACACAAAGTACTCGCCGGGGGGGTTAAACTTTGAAGTGGATACAGGGTAAGTATACTCAGCCCTTAAGGCCCCATTGGGCCATCTATCAAACAAAAAGGACTCTAGTTCAAGGGGCTAATGGCAGTAAATATGGGGCTTAGACAACTAAGAGGACCATGGACCTGGGGAAAGAAAAAATCCATCACTCGTTCCTAGTAATCCCAGAATGCCCGACCCCATTGATGGGCACACATCTGCTCAAAAAGCTCCAGGCCAGAATAACTTTTAACCCTGAAGGCCCCCAAGTGAAATTTCTAAATTTTTCAGTAAAAACTCCTATAGTCACGGCTTTTACTATGTCAGTAGAAGATGAACATCAACTTGTCAAACCCCCCAAGACTGATCAAACAGGCAAGCTACCCCGGAAATGGATAACAGATTACGCAGATGCCTAGGAAAAAAACTGCTGGGTTACACGTAGCCGTGAAACATCCTCCAATAACAGTGGAGTTAAAAACTTCAGCCCCCCCATCAATGTCAAAAAATATCCTCTGAGCAAAAAAGCTAAAGATGGGATAAGGCCCCATATTCAGAAATATCTGGCCTTAAGGGTCCTAAGGCACTGTCATTTGAACTGGAACACTGCCCTGTTACCAGTATTAAAATCCAGGAACCGGGGACTATCGCACCGTTCAAGACCAAAGAGAGATCTACAACAGAGTGCAGGACATTCACCCCACAGTACATAATCTGTACAATCTGCTTAGCACTCTGAACCATGAGCGGAAATGGTATACTGTTCTGGACTTAAAAGATGCTTTCTTTTGCTTGCCTCTGCATAAATATAGTCAGTTGCTATTTGATTTCGAGTGGGTAGACCCAGAAACCGGGACGTCTGGTCAACTAACATGGACTAGACTCCCACAGGGGTTCAAAAACTCCCCCACTCTCTTTGATGAAGCCCTCCACAGAGACCCCAACAACTTCAGAACTATGCACCCTGACGTCACCCTGCTTCAATATGTCGATGACCTGCAACTGGCAGCCAACACCAAGAAAAACTGTGAGTCTGGAACCCAATTATTATTATACGAGCTTGCTCAACTCTGGTATAGTGCTTCTGCCAAAAAGCCCAAATTTGCCAGCAAGAAGTAATCTTCCTGGACTATTCCCTTAGGGGCAGTAAGCGATGGCTCACTGAGACCAGAAAACAATCCATTGAGCAGATACCACCCCCATCTAACAGCAGACAACTCAGAGAGTTTCTTGGGACTGCTGGCTTATGCAGCTTATGGATACCTGGGTTTGCGTCCTTAGCTGCTCCTTTATACCCGCTGTTAAAGAGAGATGCCCAATTCTAATGGACCCCTGAGCACCAGCAAGCTTTTGATAACATCTAAGGACACTGACACTGAAACCCTCAACTTCACTGAGCCCAGCTTGCATTTTCAGAAAGCCCTAAACTAAGTTAAAAATGTACATCAACTCACTCACCTTGGTTCAAAGAAACTGCAGGCATTCCTGAAGGATCAAGAACAGAGTTTTCCACTAACGGACTCAGAGCGAAAGAAATAACTGAACGGGTAACAAAAGCCTGCCGGGTCTGTCAATTGGTTAATGCTTACCCTTCCAACTTTCCTGCAGGAAAGCAGCTACAAGAAACCAGACCAGGACAATTCTTGGAAGTGGACATTACTGAAATTAAGCCAGGAAGTTATGGACTTAAATATCTCCTAGTCTTTGTAGATACATTTTCAGGATGAATTAATTGAAGCCTTCCCCCCCCCACACACACACACAAAAAAAAAAAACAACAACAACAAAATAAATGGCACAAATGGTGGTCAAGAAGATCCTGAAAGATATTTTTCTAAGATACGGACTGGCTAAGGCAATAGGGTCTGATAATGGACTGGCGTTAATTGCCCTGGTAAGTCAGGGATTAGCCAGGACCCTGGGGATTAATTGGAAATTACATTGTGCTTATAGACCCCAGAGCTCAGTACAGGTAAAAAAAAAATAATAGAACCATTAAAGAGACTTAACAAAATCAAGCTTAGAGATCGGCATAAAAGATCGATCTATTCTCCTGCTTTATGCACTGTTTCATGCAAGAAATACTCATACTCCTCTGTTTCCTTGTGTAACCTCACCCCCTATGAAATTCTCTATGGTCCCTCCTTCAGTAAGGGACCTAACCCAAACTCTAAGACCTAACGATCCCTTCCACACCCCCTTGCTTGACAGACTTAAAGCTCTTGAAAGAAATCAGCAATATCTGTGGAAACATCTGGCCACTGCCGACCAACCTGGGGACGAGGGGACTCCATATCGATACCAAGTAGGAGACTTCGTCTACATTAGACGACATCAGGTGTCATCCCTGGAACCCCACTGGAAAGGACCATATAAGGTGCTACATATAACACCTACAGTGGTAAATGTAGACGGAATCACTTCATGGATCCATGTCTCTCATCTCTGGCCTGCGCCCTGTCCAAAATCTGACTGGAAACTGGAAAAGACTGGTAACACTTTCAAATTGCGTATTCGCCATGTGGATAAGGCTACAGACTCTCCCCTTGGCCAAGAGTAGTCCTAACCCTCATCAGCCTGTTCAGCAGTAATGGCTGATCACAAATCCTACTATACAAGAAGTATGGTCTATCTTGCATACAGCCCCTTTAGGGACATGGTGGCCATCTCTCCACCCAGACATTTGTCAGCTGGCTATAGGTCTTTCCTATTGGGATATCCCTGATGAAGGGGATCCAACTAAAATTCCAATAAATCCTTTCCGTATCATAGGTAATAGAAACAAACATTATGGATGTAGGGACACGAGAGCCAGATGCAGGTTGGCTAGCCTAGATTACTATGTTTGCCCAGTGGACTATCAAAGCCACAAACAGACATGGCTGTGTGTGGGAAATGCCGACTTCTTCTGTAAGTCATGGGAATGTGAGCATACAGGGGTGCCTGGTGGAACCCAAACTCCTCATCAAATTCAATACACAGCATTGGCCATATTACCAATTACACAACCAATACCGATGGCCCCCAGAGGGGTCTCTAGATCCTAAAATTCTCCGTGACCTTTTTAACTTCGGCAAGTGCTCAAAGGGTGGAAGGAAATTCCCCTAAGTGGAGGCATTTTCCCTCCTTCGCTCACATCCTGAACTATGCTTATCCAATAGATCCTCACCCCCAGCTTTCTGCTCCAGACTCTCTGCTGTCACTCCCACCTCAGCAACCTGATTTCTTCCCTCCAATTACTAGATCAAAAACCCAAACCGCCGGTTCTCAGATTATTGCCCCCTTGCTGAGGTAGCAGGTACTGAGGTACCCATCCACCCACTCACTACTCTCTTCTCCTGTCAGTGCCCGCACCAGGTCCCACCAGGTCCTCTTACCAGCTAACCCAAAGCTCAAACCAGCTAAGGAGAGCCCTCAGACCCCTATCCAAGATGTAATGAAAATGGCCTTTAAAGTTGCTCTGTCATCACTGAAAACAGGTTACTAAGAATTTAAAGTCACTCACAGGCTTTTTGGGATACAAACTCCCATCTTCCCCTCTGCTCTATCTGTTCTACTGCTCAAGTTTTGTTGCCTGGAAAATTCCAAACCCCTTTCCCATTATTCTTTTACATCTCTCCTTCCTCATGCTCAGACCCAAGGTGCTGCTCTCAGACCCGCCTTCCCTGTCTTCCCCGTCTATACCAGGCCCACGGAAAAGTATTAACTGACCTTCTCCAGCAGTCTTCACCATGGCTGACTTTAGGACTTTCAGCCAAAGAGTCCCTATAAATGAGTTCAATGTAGATAAACTTCCCCTTTTTGTGTTTCCCTGTTCTATTTGGCCACTGGCTGGAAAAATCAGCACTCCTAAGCTAGACTCCCCCTTACTAGTTTTTCACAAAACATGTGAACAAGGCCTCTGGCCTTGAGCTGGGGCTTCACAGACATGGTTACATTTCTAAGATAAATAAGTTACCAAATGAGCTCCATTGTTACAGCTGGCAGTGAGAAAAAAATAAAAGAGAAGAAAAAAGCTCTCCCACTCCAGGTGTCCTTAAAATGTTAACTTGCCCAGAACAGATGAAAAAAACAATAGAAACGAAAACTTCTTTTTGTGAACTTATGCAGACTATGAACTTCTGAGCCCCTTCCCTTACATGTTGGGTACAAAATTCGGAAACTACCTAAATTTGGAGATCAGGTGACTAATTGATTACAACAGAAGCAATGCCCTCTAAATCCGTTGCAACCAAATAGGTATGTTTCGCTGTCTTCGGTGCTATCTTAGGTGCCTTGACTTGTCCGTCCTTACAACAGTATAATTCTATATACTTAAACATTGTTTATGTTTTCATAAAATGGTCAACAGATGTGATTAATTATGTAATGTTCAGATGTTTCCCAGAGTGCTCTATCATGAGGCAGGTTAATTTAAATATCAAATAGGGGGGCATACAACCCGGTTCCTCTGGGAACCTGTATCCCTCACTTTAGCCATCCTATTAGGAAAAGGAGCTGCTGCAGGTGTGGGCACAGGAATCACTGTCCTAGTCCATGTGACACAACAAATGACCCGATGAGAAGCAGCAATAGAAAAAAATTTAAAGATATTAAAAACCTCCATCACAGTTTTATAGGAATCTTTAACCTCTCTCTCTGAAATTGTTTTACAGAACATGCGAGGGTTGGACCTCCTCTTCGTGAGAGAAGGGGGCTTTCGTGCTGCATTGAGGGAAAAAGTTGATTTTATGCCGACCATACTGGAGTTGTAAAAAAATCTATGAGTAAATTAAGAAGACGCCTAGAAGAGCATCAACAAGAGAGAGATGCACAAAAAGGGTGGTTTGAGTCTTTGTTCACACAGTCCCCCTGGTTAACTAAGCTTTTATCAGCCCTGGCAAGTCCATTAATAATCCTCATTTCATTGCTAATTGTAGGACCCTGTTTGCTCAACCATCTAGTTTCCTTTCTACAAGCTTAAATTGGATAAGTTAAACTTATGGTAATCAGACAACAATATACCTCACTAGAAGACATAAAATGTGAGACCCCGCAATGCTCATTTTTATGATTAAAATTAACCAGAATAAGAAGTGGGGAATGAAAGGTTAATAAAATATGTACTTTTAACTTCTTGTTTTTCTGTATGCTTAACAAAATACTGATGAAATCTTGAAAACTGTTTGCTAATCTTGTTCCCAGAATGTGCTGTCCCCAATTGCCAAACTGTTGAATGTACTCCCTCTCCCATTGGCATGCAAACCACTCACTCGACCTGACCCATCAATAAATTTCCCTCCCTGCTCTCACCACGTAAATTGCATAAGCTCTGCTTCAGCTGTTCTTAGGGCTCTCTTCTCTATTCAAGTGAGCTCTGAGCCCCAGCATGCTGGACCCCCAATAAACCCTTTGCTGTTGCATGAGACAGTCTCTTCGTGGTCTCTTTTCCGACGCTCGCCCGACCTTTACATTGGTACAATCATAAGTGTGAACATTCCTATGTGTGTCCAGAATATTACTATAATAAATAACATATGTAGATCAGGTAATAGTTTTTCTTCCACCATTTCTGGGAGCAATATATTGAAGATATATGAATTAGTATTTTGGGTAGAAATAGGTGTACCATTTGTCTATGAATATAGAGATAATGCATGAATAGACAATACTGTGAATTAATAATATTACTGGTTCCAACTTTAAATAATGAATTGAATTGATATCTGAAAATATACAGGAAACCTTATATTGATATACTACATTTAATCCTACCCGTTATACATTTGAATGAAATATTAGGGTTATGGATTTTCATGAAGAGTGTTTGAGTTTTGCTTCAAAAGTGATTATGGAAATTGAAAATAATGTGTTTGGAAAGAAGTCTCATGAAAAGACCAGTCCAGAAACCTGGAGGTATGCATGTGTTCTGAAGCAGAAAGTGATTTAAAGTGAAACAAACGCCTATATATTTGCTAACTTGTGGATGATAAATATATACGATGATGTGCAGAAATTGAAGAAATAGTAATGTACCAGTGTTGAATAAAAATGAACGTTAAAATA
Organism: Callospermophilus lateralis; assembly: GCF_048772815.1. NCBI lineage: Eukaryota > Metazoa > Chordata > Mammalia > Rodentia > Sciuridae > Callospermophilus > Callospermophilus lateralis. The sequence continues at coordinate 38,849 of NW_027513662.1, read as the reverse complement.
CACATCATGTCCCATAGGAATCTACTTGAATTGATGTTAAACTGCGTCCGTTAATGTAGAAATATTAGAATTTGTATGCACCATTCACTGAAGTTAGTTTTCAGTACTAGGAAACAAATATGTATTTCAGGTAGATGAGTATTTCTGAGAATAATCTTGTGAAAAGTTGATTATAAATCCACATACATGAACATGAATGAATTCAGGGAGTGTATAATAAGACTCATACATTTCATATTTTGAAAAATCTGGAGAGTATATATATATATACACACACACACACACACACACAAACTGAGACTATAAAAATAGCAATATATATGCCAATTGAAATTCACCATGAAATATACATCATCCACAGATTCAAAAATATTCATGTTACTGAAGATAGATTTATGTATAATGTTGTTTAACTAGGAAGTTTACCCATACATTGAATTTTCAGTTCCAACAGCATTTAGGAGGAGTAATCTCTTCTCACATTTTGTATCTGCCATGTCAGCCACCTCACAAGAATGTACGTGTGATACCAGGAAGGATTCTATATGTGCATATAAAAATACATGTGCTGAAGAGGCTACAGAGAGAGGGAGACAGAAATTTCACATATTTGTTAACTTTAAAAACACATGGATAACTATTTCAACAGAAAATTGACTAGATTTATAACACCTACCCTTTTTTATGCAAAAGGCAAGTTCAACTATACACCATGCCTCCTCTGAACTGCTTGGATTTCTATTCTGTTTGGGTTATTTTTCTCCATCATATTAGGAGTAGTAGTCAGAGTCCAGTAGGTTATGAGTTATTGTCAGGGATCAGTATTTCAAATGGAAAATAGAATAGTGAATCAAATGTGTATGCAAATATATGCTACACAAAAATCTCCCCACTCTCATCCAGAACAAATCCTTGACATTACCTTCGCCTGAAGTAAGTCACAATTAGAATAGAAGAGTTAGAAAATCTGTGAATACATATCTTGAGTGGAAAATGCTCAGAGTTCAGAACCTTGGAGGTGGTAGAGGAGTTTCCAAAAGTAAGGGACATGGTAAACACTCCTCTAACATGGAGGTCTGCTGGCGTTAAGACATCTTGAGAAACTGCCTCTGAGGTTGGGCACTTGAAACATACGTTATTTTCAGGAGCTTTAGCTTCCTTTGTAGTGAGACAATAAAATCTGGGTCTGCATCTATGTGACCTGGAGGATATGGTTTCTTATTTTCCAGTGAACATGAGGCAGCAGTGCTGAATTCACTCTTTGTAGGTAAACAGTGGCCACTGGGGTCTAATTGTCTCCCCATGTGGACTGTGGAGCCATTTGGTCATCCTCCACTTTTAGTGGTGTTTCCTGCTGTTGCACTGGGAGTTTGGTATTTGCTTCACAAAATACAAGAAGTTCAACAGGGACACAGTGCTGGAGGGAGTTCTGTCACGTGTTGTGGGTCAGGGTCTGCAGGAGAATGCAACAACCAGGCTTCTTTCCCACATACCTTGCCCCCTTGTCCATAGCAACTTGATTCTGAACATGGCCCTGAATCCTCTCCATATAAAAACATGCTTTTACATATTCGGGTCTCCTGGCTGCACCATGTTAGTCACAAAAAATTTGGAAGCCAATGAGAAATCCACATGGCCATAACACAGATGTATTATCACACAACTGCAGACCACTTCTCTAGGCCCAAAACTCTGCAGGCTCTAACTTGCTTGCCCCCATGTCCATAGCAACTTGATTCTGAACATGGCCCTAAAATCTTTCAATATAAAAACATGCTTTTACATATACGGGTCTCCTGGCTGCACCATGGCAGTCAAAATGAATTTGGAAGCCAATGGCAGAACCACATGGTCACAACACAGATGTATTATCACAAAACTGCACACCATTTCTCTAGGCCCACAACTCTGGAGGCTATAACTCAATGGCATCTCTGTTCTACACCATTTTCATGAAACCCAGTGAATTAAGGCAGGGTCTGGTAAACTCAAGATCAGCAACAGGACATCCAAAGGTTCTCCAGTGCCACCTGGTCATGGGAATTTTAAAAATTTCATGGTATTTATCTGGCCATTTTTCAAGGATGAAGTTGGAGGCACTGTGGGTTTCAATTCATTCAGGAACCATTAAATGTTGAGGAAGTTCATTTCAAAGAAAGCTCTGGAGAATTCTCACAGGCAAGGCTTCCAAAAGAGTGGCCAAAAGGTCACATGAAGCCAGGCGCATTGAGGTCTCCAATGTGAGGTCCATGTGTGTTTTGACTCAAAACTATCCCTGCCAAGTCTTTCAGAATAAAATCATGTGATATACTGGCTGAGATTCCCAGTATTCTTTGGAAAACCACCCTGGGCCTAGATCTCAGTTTCCAAGGGTGACTTTCATGCGTGGCCTCCTAAAATCCCAACACTTTTCATGGCAATACTTCTCTGAGGTCAATTCCAGAACGCAGTCTCTAATGGGAATCAAACCAGAGTTCAAGCCCAGGTTGACCCAGTCATCTCTTCACACCGCCAATCAAATGAACACAATTAAAAACAAAACACTATCACATGGCCCCATCTTCTTCCTTATAGACACTCATCATAACCTCTGGTTGGAGCTTTCCATGAGGGGCACATTCCAAAAGAGTGTCCAAAATAAGCTCCCTTGCCCCTCATTGGGCTCAAGTCAGGGTGGGAAGGACACCCTTCCTGTGAACCAGATGTGATCAAATAGGCCTGTCATTAATACTGCTCCGCTTTTCCAATTTGAGGCCTTCTGACTGTGGGGTTTAGATTCTTTATGTAAACTGGAGTCATGAGAAAAGACAAGCACCTCTGCAGAGATTTGAAGAACTCATTTGACCAAAAGGATCGCTATTCTCACTTGATTGATTTCAGGAACCTAACAGAGAAAGGCAATAGAATTCATTCACAATGACTGAAATTTTTGCGAATTTGGTTTTGGTTTCACACATGGGATCTTTCTTTAGATCCATCAGGTGCTGAGAATCTAAGCCACAGCCTCACACAGGGCCAAGAGCCTGATTCAGACACATCCCTTTCCGAAGCAATTTAGCTAGAGCCACAGGTGATGCCCATTCATTTCCATTTGAAAACTGTTTTCTTCAGGCTTCACAAAGGGGTAGCCTGAGCCCAACATCTTCCTGACATTCAGGGCAACAGAACAATAGGTAAGCAAAAGGCCCAAAGCATGGTATCTCCACTGAGACTTTTCTGGTCACACTCATATCTGAGTTTTCTGAGATACTGGCCATTCCCTTCAGGTATCCAGTACATGGACATGTCAAAGACCTTGGAGTTGGTACATATCTTGGACACAAAACAATGAGACAATTCTGGAGAGTTGCCAGAATTCAGGAAGAAAACAGGGACTTAGGAAGGTAGTAGGTTTTGCCAATCCATAAGGCAAGCTGCAGTCCATTCATAAATTGGGCAGGATGAATGCTGGGAATCTTTCTACTACACAGGACACATCCATTGTTGCATTGTCTTTTCTCATGTCTACAACCACGGACACAGTGGGATACACAGACATAGAAACACTCACCTTGTCAAATGACTTACTAGAAATAGTTCACTGAAAACCAAACAAACCACCTTTCCTACCTATTCTCAGAACAAGAGACAAAACCACACACCCACACTCACAATGGCACCTCCTTCCCCTAAGTAGGTCTGTGACTATCCGGAGTGTCCTCTGACTGGTGGGCAATACTATGTTCCCCCGAAATGGCCTGTATTCTCTCAGATCTGGTTTCCTTGGCCAACTATGTGAAGTTGTCAGGAAAAAGTGGTGAGCCACTACCTGCTTTCTCAGGAAAGGTCCCTCTTCAGAGCTCTCCTGGCATTTGGCCATCCTCACATCAGTAGGTACCAAGAAAGACTGAATCTGTCCTTGGTAAATCCAAACAAGTGAGCCCACTGGGACTGGGACTGGAACTGCATCTGGGTGCCTGGCTTCTTGGATACCAAGTTCAGAGAGTTCCATCACCAAGGAAATGAGGTATGACACTTTCTTTGGAACTGAATGAGGTCACTGCCTTGGCAACCACTTGGTCCTAACAGTTGCTTCCAAGGGCCCCATGAGATGGAGGCTGCCCCTTCTTCCTCTGACACTTTCACAATTTAGAATGGTATATCAACCATAGGCACACACACAGGCCTGGTTTGGTCCATCTTCTCCACAATAAGAAGAGAGAGGCTGATTCAGACACATCCCTTCATCCTGACCAGGTGGTTTGTCATCGAAGATGACTTTTGCTCTTTCAGGTCCTTCATACCTGTCTACAACTTCTCCAGGTATCATTTCTGCATGGACCTTTGAGGATCTCAGCAGGTGGAAGGTCCCCTACTTTTCTGTATTGTAAGAACAACTTTGTCCCTGCTCTTCTGTAAAATGAGATTGAGGGAACAGTGTATGTTTAGGGTTAATAACAGGTTTGATTTCGATTTGTGTTAGGAATCATTCTTCTGGATGAATAATGGTATTGGGAACCTGGTATATTTACAAGAATGTAGAGGTGAACCATAAGTATGAAAACAGAAATCCAGGTATGATTTTAAACCCATAAGGGCATTGGGCCCTTGATTGGGATACTTAGCTTTGAATTAGGTTCTGCACAGATGACTCAGATAATTTGATATACAATGGCATAGGACCTTGTACCTTGGAAGATTGAATGTAGAAGAGAACATCCCTTCAAAAAGGGATAGTCGGTAGGATTAGGAAGATAGTCGGTCGTTTTAGGAAGAAGAGTGAGTATATGATTTGGAACAAAAGTTCTTTAGCAATAGGATTTCAGTTAGAGAGTGAATGTATATGTCAGCACATATGAAGAGCCAGTCACGATGATGAAGTGGGGAAAACATGTAGAAAAGAAGATATCAATAAAGATATTACGAAATCAGGGAAAGTATAAAGTGAGTGAGAGGATTAGACATTTTCAACAGGCTTGAGGTTGAATCTTAGAAAGAAACAAATATGAAGTCACCAATAATATTGACATTTGAGAGCATTAGGCACCCTGGACATGGATGTTTTTAGTAATCTATGTTCACTTTTCATTTAGGCTTTGCTTGGTTCAATCATAAGTGTAACATTTATATTTTTGTCCAGAATATTATTGTGATAATATGTATATGTAGATCAGGTGACATAAGTATTTCTTCCACCATTTTTGGTAGCAATATACTGAAGACATAAAATTAGTATTGGGCGTACAAAGAGGTGTACCCTATGTCTATGAATATAGAGATAAAGCATGAATAGACCATACTGTGAATAAGTAATATAACTTGTTCCAACTTAATATAATGGGATGAACTGATATCTGAAAAATTACGGAAATCTTATATGCATATACAATCATTCATTCCAACCAGTTATTCATCTAATGTCAATATTAGTGTTTTGGTTTATCATAAAGAGTGTGTGAGTTTTACTTCAAAAGTGATTATGGAAATCGAAAATAATGTGTTTGGAAAGAAGTCTCATGAAAAGACCAGTCAAGAAACCCTGACAATACATGTGTTGTGAAGTAGGAAGTGATTAAAGTTTAAAGAAATGCCTACAAATTTGTGAACTTGTGGATGAAATACATATCTTATGATGAGCAAAAACTGAAGAAATAATAATCTACCAGTGTTGAATATAAATGAACATCATATTATATATCATGTCCCATTGGGATCTACTTGCATTGGTGATAGACTGTATCAGTTCCTGTAGAATTATTAACATTTGTATGCACCATTCACTGAAGTTAGTTTTCAGTACTAGGAAACAAATATGTATTTAAGGTGGATGAATATTTCTGAGACTAATATTTTGGAAAGTTTATTATAAATCCACATGCATGAACATGAATGAATTTAGAGAGTGTATATAAGACACATATATTTCATATTTTGAAAAATCTGGAGAGTGTGTATATATATATATATATATATATATATATACACACACACACACACACACACACATACCCACACACACACACACACAAAACACACACAGACATGCTGGCAAGCTTTCTAGTAGACAGGAAACATCCATTGATCCATTCTCTCTTCTAATGTCTACAATCATGAACACAGTGGGATACACAGACACTCGCATTGTCAAAGGACTTACTAAAAATAGTCCACTCTAAACCAAACAAACTGCCTTTCCTACCTATTCTCAGAACATGAGACAAAACCACAAACTCACACCCACAACCACAAAGGCACCTCCTTCCTCCAAGTAGGTATGTGACTATCTGGAGAGCCCTCTGACTGGTGGACCATTTTATGTTCCCCCGAAACGGCCTGTCCTGTCTCAAATCAGGTCTCTTTGGCTAACTCTGTGAAATTGTCCGGGACCAGCAGTGAGACACTACCTGCTTTCTCAGGAAAGGCCCCTCTTCAGAGCTCACCTGGCATTTGGCCATACTCACATCAGTATTTACCAAGAAAGACGGACTCTGTCCTCTGTAAATCTAAACAAGTGAGCCCACTGGGACTGGAACTGGGACTGCCTCTGGGTGCCTGGATTCCAAGTTTAGAGTGTTCCTTCACCAAGAAAATTAGATGAGGTCACTTCTTTCTGGAACTGATTGAATTTGCTGCCTTTGCAACCACTTTGTCCTAACAGTTGCTTCCAAGGGTCTCATGAGATGGAGGCTGCCCCTATTTCCTGTTACAATTTCACAAGATAGAAAGTTATATCAACCATAGGCACCTGGGAACAGCTCTCTACATAGGCCTGGTTTGGTCCATCTTCTCTACATTAAGAAGATAGAGGCTGATTCAGACACATCCCTTCGTCATGACCAGGTTGTTTGCAATTGAAGATGACTTTTTCTCTCTCAGGTACTTCATAGTTCCCTATATCTTCTCCAGGGATTATATCTGCATAGACCTTTGAGCTTCTCAGCAGGTGAAAGTCTCCCTACATTTTTGTATTGTAAGACCAACTCAGTCCTGCTCTTTTGTAAAGATAGATTGAGGGAACAGTATATGGTTAGGGTTAATAACAGGTTCGATTTGTGTTAGGAATCATTCTGCTGGATGAATAAGAATATTGGGATCCTGTGGTATTTATAAGAATATAGAGGTGAAATATAAGTATGACAATGGAATTCTAGATAAGATTTGAAGCCCAGAAGTGCACTGGGCACTGGAGTGGGAAACTTAGCTTTGAACAATGTTCTGCACAGATATCTCAGATAAATCGATATACAATACAAAGGACCATGTACCTTGGTTGATTGAATGTGTAAGAAAACATCCAGTCAAAAAGGGATAGTCGGTAGGATTAGGAAGATAGTGTAGGTTTAGATAGAAGAGTGAGAATAGGATTTGGACCAAAAGTACTTTAGCAATAGAGTTTTGGTTAGAGAGTGAATGTAAATGTCAGCACATGTGAAGAGTTGGTCACAGTGATGAACTGGAAAAAATATGTAGGAAAGCATTTATCAATAGAAACATTAGGAAATCAGGCAAAGTATAAAGTGAGTGATAGGATTAGACATTTTCAACAGGTTGAGATTTAATATATAATCTTAGGAAGAAACAAATATGTAGTCACCGACAGGATAGACATTTGAGAGCATTAGGCAACCTGGACATGGATGGTTTTAGTAATCCATGCTCACTTCCTATTTAGGATTTGGTACAATCATAAGTGTGACATTTGCGTTTTGTGTCCAGAATATTACACTGAAAAAATGTATATTTATATCAGGTGACATGAGTATTTCTTCCACCATTTCTGGAAGCAATATGTTGAAGACATATAAATTAGTATTGGGGGTACAAATACGTGCACCCTGTGTCTCTGAATATAGAGAAAATGTATGAATAGACAATAGTGTGAATAAAGAATATAATTGGTTTCAACTTTAAAAAATGGATTGAAGTGATATCTGAAAATATAAAGAAAATTTTATATTGATAAACATACATTCATTCAAACCAATTATACATCTATTTGTAATATTAGGGTTATGGTTTATGATAAAGGGTGTGAGTTTTGCTTCAAAATTGATAATGGAAATCGAAAATAATGTGTTTGGGTAGAAGTCACATGAAAAGACCAGTCAAGACACCTGGAGGAATACATGTGTTCTGAAGCAGGAATTGATTGAAAGTGAAACAAATGCCCATAAATTTGTGAATTTGTGGATGAAATATATATCCTATGATGTCCATAATACGAATAAATATTAATGTACCAGGGTTTAATAAAAATGAACGTCAAAATGCACAGCTTGTCATATCGGAATCGAGGTGCATTGATGTTAAACTTGGTGAGTTACTGTAGAAATATTAGTTAAATCTGTTTTTCAGGTGGATGAATATTTCTGAGAATAATCTTGTGAAAAGTTGATTATAAATCCAAGTCCATGAACATGAATAAATTTAGCGAGTGTAAATAAGACACATATATTTCATATTTTCAAAAATCTGGAGAGTATATATATATATATATATGTATATATATATATATATATATATATATATATTTACACAAAACACACACACAGACATTAAAAAGTAGCAATATATATGCCACTCAAAATTCATCTATAAATATATATCATCCAAAGATGCAAAAATATTTATTTTACTGAACATGAGTTTATGTATAATGTTTTTCTACTAGGAAGCTCCCCTATAGGTGGAATTTTCAGTTCCAACAACGATTTGGAGGAGTGATCTCTTCTCACAATTTGTATCTACCAAGTCAGCCAACTCACAAAAATGTACATGTGATACCACGTAGGAAACTATAAATGCATATAAAAATACATGTGATGAATAGGCTACAGAGAAAGGGACAGGAATTCATATATTTGTTAATTTTAAAAACACATGGAGAACTATTTCAATTGAAAATTGACCAGATTTATAACACCTACCATTTATCATGCAAAAGGCAAGTCCAAATATACAACATGCCTCCTCTGAAATGCTTGTATTTCTATTCTGTTTGCGTTACTTTTCTGCATCATATTAGGATTAGTAGTCAGAGTCTAGTAGGGTATGTGAATATTTCTGAGAATAATCTTGTGAAAAGATGATTATAAATCCACATTCATGAATATGAAAAATTTAGGATGTGTAAAATAATACACATATATTTCATATTTTGAAAAATCTGGAGAGTGTGTATATATATATATATATATATATATATATATATATATATATATACACACACACACACACAAACATTCACAGACATTAGAAAGTAGCACTATATGCCAATTTAAAATCACCATGAAATATATATCATCCACAGATCCAAATAAATTCATTTTACTGAACATCGATTTATGTATAATGTTGTTCAACTAGGAAGCTCACCCACAGGTTGAATTTTCAGTTCCAACAGCGTTTAGGAGGAGTGATCCCTTTTCAAAATTTGTATCTGCCAATTCAGCCACCACACAAGAATGTACGTGTGGTAACAGGTAGGATTCTAAATGTGCATATAAAAATACAGGTGCTGAATAGGCTTCAGAGTAAGGGAGACAGGAATTCACATATTTCTTAACTTTTAAAATACATGGAGAACTATTTCAAAAAAAATTGACAAGATTTAAAACTCCTACACTATATAATTCAAAAGGCAAGCCCAACTATCCACCATGCCTCCTCTGAACTGCTTGTACTTCTATTCTTTTGGGGGTATTTTTCTCCAACATATTAGGATTAGTAGTCAGAGTCTAGTAGGGTATGTGTTAATGTCAGTGATTCAGTATTTTGAATGGAAAATAGGAAAATGAATCCAATGTGTATGCAAATATGTGCTTCAGAAAAATCTTCCCACTCTCATCCAGAACAATCCCTTGACATTACCTTCGCCCCAAGTAAGACACAATTAGAGGAAAAGAGATAGAAAATATGTGAATACATATCTGAAATGGAATTTGATCAGGAGTTCACAACCATGGAGGTGGTAGAGGAGTTTTCAAAAGTAAGGGACAGGGTAAGCACTCCACAATCACAGAGCTCTGCTGGCCTAAAGACTTCTTGAGAAACTGCCTCTGAGTTTGGGCACTTGAAATATATGTTGTTTTCAGGAGCTTTTGCTTCCTTCTAGTGAGACGATCAAAGCTGGGTCAGCATCTATGTGACCTGGAGGACATAAATTGTAATATTCCAATGAACATGAGGGAGCAGTGCTGAATTCTCTCTTTGTAGGTATACTATGGCCACTTGGGGCTAAGTGTGTCCCCGCGTGGACTGTATATTCATTTGTTCCTCTTCCACTCTTCATTGTGTTTCTTGCTGCTGCACTGCGACTTTGGTATTTGCTTCACGAAATACATGGAGTTCAACTGGGACACAGTGGTCTAAGTGTCTGCCCGTGTGGACTGTGAAGCCATTTAGTAATCCTCCACTTTTCCTGGTGTTTCTTGCTGCTGCACTGCGAGTTTTGTATTTGCTTCATGAAATACAAGGAGTTCAACTGGGACACAGTGCTGGAGGGAGTTCTATCACATGTGGTGGCTCACACATGAGCATTCATGAAACCGGCCTCTATACCACATAGCTTGCTCCCTTGACCATAGCAACCTGATTCTGTAAATTACCCTAAAACCTCTCCATATAACAAGATGTGTTTACTTATAATGGTCTCCTGGCTTCACCATGTCCGTCTCATGACATTTGGAATCCAAAGGCAGATCCACATGGCCCCATCACAGATGTTTTATCACACACCTGCCTACCGCTGCTCTAGGCCCTCTACTCATCAGGCTCCAAATTACTGGCATCTCGGTTCTACACCATTTTCATTAAACCCAATCAATCAAGGCACTGTCTGGTACACTCATGATCAGAAATAAGACATCCAAAGGTTCTGTATGCCACCTGTTCATGGGAATTTCAAAAATTTAAACTATTTATCTAGCTATTTATCAAGGATGAAGTTGGAGGCACAGTGGATTTCAATTCATGCAGGAACCATTAAATGGTGAGTATGATCATTTCAATGAAAACTCTGGAGAACTCTCACAGGCAAGGCTTCCCAAAGAGTGTCCAAAAGGTCACCTGAAGCCAGGCTCATTGAGGTCTACAATTGAGATCCATGAGTGTTTTGATCTCAACTATGGCTGCCATGTCTTTCAGAATAAAATCTTGTGGTATCCTGACTGAGATTCCCAGTGCTCTGTGGAAAGCTACCCTGGGCCTACATCTCAGGTTCCAAGGGCGACTCTCATGCATGGCCTCCTCAAATCCCAACACAACTCATGGCAATACTTCACTAAGCTCAGTTCCAGGACACAGTGTCTAAAAGGAGTCACACCAGAGTTCAGGCCCAGGAGGACCCAGTAATCTCTTCCAGCTACCACACATATGACCACAATTTAAATCAAAACACTCCCACATGGGCCTCATCTTCTTCTACACAGACACGCATCATAACCTCTGGCTGGAAGTTTCCATGAGGGGTGCAGCCCAAGACAGTGTCCAAAATAAGCTCCATTGCCCCTCATTTGCCAAAAGTCAGGGTGGCCTAAACACCCTTCCTTTGAACCAGGAGTGATCAAATAAGCCTGCCTTTAATACTGCTCTGCTTCTCCAATTTGAGGCCTAATGACTGTCAGGTGTAGATTTTCTATGTGATTTGGAGTCATGAGAAAACCCAAGCACCTATGGGCTATCCACTGTAGGGCTTTGAAGAACTCATTTGACCCAAATGATCCCTATTCTCACTTGACGGAAGTCAGGAACTGAAAAGGTCGGGCGAACTTCGGAGGAAAAGACCACCAAGAGACTGTCTCATGCCACAGCAAAGGGTTTATTGGGGGTCCAGCATGCTGAGGCTCAGAGCTCACTTCAGAGGAGCAAAGAACAAAGAGCCCCGAGAACAACTTGAGCAGAGTTTATATACATTCTTTAGAGAGGGCAGGGACTTTACATACATCATAGCCTCCTTTAGAAAATCATCATATACCGCGGGAAAAACAAATAATAACTCTAAAACATGATTAGCACATTCATTGGCGGGAACAGGTTGGGCAGCGGGTGATTGGTCAGCCGTGAGAAGGAGTATATATTTAAACTGATTGGTTGAAGCACTGAGATGTATACGTGCAGATCTGCATGGTTTCTGGGAAGGGGTGGTTAAGTAACGAGGTGGTCAGGGAAGATTTCAACACACATCTAATGGGAAGATCCGGGAATTGTCTTAAGTGCCACAGGAATTTCAGGTTCTGAGTGCAGCTTGGAAAATGTACAAAACCTGGTTCTTTACGTTTCAATTTCAATTTCTTTTATTCTTTAATTTCCCACACCTTTTTCTGACTACTTTTAATCTTAAAAGTAATGAATCAAAATTATTGTGGGGTTTCACATTCTATTCCTACCAGTGCAGCATATTTTTGTCTGATTATCATGAGTTTCACCTGCCTAATCTGAGCCTGGAGAATGGAAACTATGTGGTTAAGCAAACAAGGTCCCACAGTTAGCAACACCATAAGGATGATCAGGGGTCCAGCTAAGTCTGATATTAGTGTAGTTACCAGGGTACTGGGTTAACCATGACTCAAAGCACCCTTGTTGAATCTCCCATTCTCTCTGGTGCTCTTCAAGGTATTTTCTTAATTTACTCATGAATTATTTTGCAACTCCAATATGGTCAGCATAAAAACAACATTCTTCTCTCAGTGCAACACAGAGGCCCTCTCCCTCATCAAGAGGAGGTCTAATCCTCACCTGTTCTGTAAAACAACTTCAGAGAGAAAGGTTAAGGATTCCTGCAAAGCTGTGATGGAGGTCTCTAACGTCTTCAAGTCTTGATTTATTGCTGTTTCTAATTGGGCCATTTGTTGTTAACCACGCATCATAGAAGCTGTTCCCATACCCACTCCTGCAGCAGCTCCTATCCCCAATAGGATGGCTAGAGTAAGGGACAATGGTTCCCCTTGATATCGGGTTGTTTGTCCCCCTAGTAGACCTTCAAATGATTAGGCATTATGATAGAGTACCCTGGAGAGTATCTGCACCATTACACAATAATTTACAGGGCTGTCAAAGACCTGGGCTGAAATACAAGGAGTTCTGACTGTGTGGAGTTCAGTACCATAAAGGTTCCTTTAATTAGTTCCCAGGGGGAGGAGTCAGATGAACTCTGGACTGGGGAAGTAGGCAAAGACGGAATCCAGGAAGTATTAGATGGTAGAGGGGTTCTGGTAGATCTAGGCATGGAAGGTTTAGGAGGCTTAATTCCTGGCTTGAGGGGATTGGGTCCTATTGCTGTGGGATTTTCTTTCTTTTTAAGCCAGACGGTGAACCAGAGACCAAATTCATCACCTGGGCCATAAATATAGAATCGCATTCCCCACGTATTTCCCATAGGCCAGGTTTTTCTGAGGTAGCCCCTTCCTTTGGAAGTGAAAGTTATATTGAGGGGGTGACATAGAGTATTCTTTCCACAGCGAGTTTTTGACACCACTGGGCTAGCAGCACATTTCTTGGGATCAATCCAGGTGTCATTTCATCCTACCGGAATCATACCTTTCTGGGGAGTTTGGGTTCCACCATGCAGCTTTCGTTTGTTCACAACCCCAAGATCTACAATAAAAGTCACTGGGTCCTCCACAGGTTTGGGCCTGTTTTATGACTTTGGAAATCAGGTGGGCACACATAATAGTCAAGACTGGCTAGTTTACACCTGAGCTGGGGGAGATGACATCCATAATTCATGGGTTAAGGTGGTCTATGTTGCCCTGGTTAGGGTTTGAGTGGGATCTGTGTGGGGTCCTCTATGTCAGGGAGATCCCAGTCAGGGAAGCCTATGGCAAGCTGACAAATGTCCGGGTGGAGAGATGGCCACCAAGTCCATAAGGTGGCTGTTTGTGAAATAGATCACACTACTTGCCCATTAGGATTCATTACTTGCCCTTGTTGCTGAGCACGCTGATGGGGATTAGGGCTGCTGGTGGTCATGGGAAGAATCCATAGCCCTACCCACATGACGGACACGCAACTTGAGATGGATACCAGTCTGTAGAAGTTTCCAGCCAGAGTCTGTACAGGGCTCAGGCATGAGATGGGAGGCATTGATCCAGGAAGTGATCCCATCCACTTTCACCACTGTGGGTGTTATAAGCAGCACCTGGTATGGTCCTTTCCAGTGGAGTTCCAGGGATGACACCTGACGCCATCTCACGTAGACGAAGCCTCCCACTTGATATCAATGTGGGGTTCCCTCGTCTCCAGTCTGATAAGCAGAGGCCAAATGTTTCCAAAGGTATCGCTGGGTGCTGGGTTTGTTAAAGGGCTTTAAATCTGTCAAGCAAGGGGGTGTGAAAGGAATCATTAAGTCTCATAGTTGGGATTAGGTCCCCTACTGGAGGAAGGGCACCATTGAGAATTTCATAAGAGGTGAGGTTACACAAAGAGGCGGAGGGGGTATTTCTTTCACAAAACAGTGCATAAGGTTGGAGCATAGTCCAATTTTTTATGCCAGTATCCAAGCTTAATTTTTTTAACTACTCTTTGATGGTTCTATTCATCCTTTCTACCTGTCCTGAGCTCTAGGGTCTATAAGCACAATGTAACTTCCAATTAATCCCCAGGGTCCTGGCAAATCCCTTACTTTCCTGGGGCATGAATGCCGGTCTGTTAGCGGACCCTATTACCTTAGGCAGGCCGAACCTTGGAAAAATGTCTTCTACGATCTTTTTGACTACCATCTGAGCTGTTTCTTTCTTCATGGGGAAGGCTTCGACCCATCCTGAAAAAGTATCTACAAAGACTAGGAGATATTTAAGTTCATACCTTGCTGGCTTAATTTCAGTAAAGTTCAATTCCCAGAATTGTCCTTGTCTGGTTCCTTGTAAGCGCTTTCCTGCAGGAAGCTTGGATGGGTAAGCATTAACTACTTGGCAGACTTGACAAGCTCTAGTCACCTGCTCAGCTATTTCTTTCCTCTGTGAGTCAGTCAATAATAAGTCCTTTCTCCGGTCCTTTAAGAGTGCCTATATCTTCTCTGAGTCTAAGTGGGTGAGCTGGTGTACGTCTTTGACATAAAGGTGGGCTTTTTGAAATTGTAAACTTGGCTCTGTAGGATCCCAGAGTTCTGTATCTGTCTCCTCAGATGATAAGTTGCCTGAATGTTCCGGTGCGGCCAAGTCTCCTGATTGTTGTTCCCCCTGGTGTGGAAAAAGTTAACACAGTCACTCCATTTAGGGCTGCCAATTAAGCTTCCTCATCTGCCCTTCTTTTTCCAACCGCCACGGGTTCGTTTCCCTTCTGGTGCCCTGGGTAGTGCACTATAGCTAGTTCCTTAGGGCCCTGCACTGCTGAGAGAAGTTGGAGGATCTCATCTTTGTTCTTTATTTCTTTCCAGGTGGAGGTTAATAACCCCCTTTGCTGGTAAATAGCCCCGTGCACATTTGCAGTGGCAAATGCATAGCGGCTATCAGTGTATATGGTGGCCCTTTTGCCTGTTGCTAGTTCCAATACTTTCGTAAGGGCAATCAGTTCTGCTTTTTGGGCTGATGTCAGTTCTGGGAGACCAGAGGAACAGATGACATTAATTTTGCTAACTACTGCTTCTCCAGCCCACCGCTTACCATCTTGGAGGAAGCTGCTGCCATCCATAAACCATACAACTTCAGGGCAAGGCAGTGGCTGATCCTTCAAGTCTCGTCGTATACTGGTTTCCTCTGCCAGTATGTGTTGACACTCATGAGCGACGGGTCTTGATGATTCTTTTGGCAGCAGTGTAGCCGGGTTGAGTGGAGCAGCGGGTCCCAGCGTGATTCTGTCTTTGTCAAGCAAGAGGTTCTGGTAGTGGGTTATTCTAGAGTTTGATAGCGACATCTCTGGAGGCTGACAGATGATGCACTCCAGGGCATGAGGGACTATAATCGTTACCTTCTGTCCCAACGTTAATTTATCAGCATCTTTTATTAGAAGGGCTGCCGCTGCTATAGCTCTTAAGCAATGGGGCGACCCACTAGCCACTGGGTCCAGTTTATTTGATAAGTATTCTACCGGCCTTTTCCAAGGTCCCAAAGTCTCAGTGAGCACAACCCGTGCTATTCCTTTCTTTTCCTCGATGTAGAGACTGAAGGGTTTTT
Organism: Callospermophilus lateralis; assembly: GCF_048772815.1. Taxonomy (NCBI): domain Eukaryota; kingdom Metazoa; phylum Chordata; class Mammalia; order Rodentia; family Sciuridae; genus Callospermophilus; species Callospermophilus lateralis. The sequence continues at coordinate 22,761 of NW_027513662.1, read as the reverse complement.
CTATATCTGGGAGTGCTAAGGCCGGAGCAGATAGCAGCACCTTTTTTCTGACATTATCAAAAGCTTGTTGGTGCTCAGGGGTCCATTGGAAGTGGGCATCCCCCTTTATCAGCGGGTATAAAGGGGCAGCCAGAGACGCGAACCCAGGAATCCATAACCTGCAAAAGCCGGCAGTCCCAAGAAACTCCCTGAGTTGTCTCTTATTAGATGGGGGCAGTATCCGCACAAAGGTTCGTTTTGTGGGCTCAGTGAGCCATCCTTTGCCACCCCTAAGAGAATAACCCAGGAAGATTACTTCTTGCTGACAAATTTGGGCCTTTTTGGCAGAAGCCCTATATCCAAGCCGAGCAAGCTTGGAAAATAATGCTTGGGTCCCAGACTCATAGTTCTCTTTGGTGTCGGCTGCCAGTAGCAGACCATCCACATATTGGAGTATGGTGACATCGGGGTGTGCAGTTTTGAAGTCATTGACGTCCTTGTGGAGGGGTTCATCAAAGAGAGTGGGAGAGTTTTTGAACCCCTGTGGGAGTCTAGTCCAGGTTAGTTGGACAGATGTTCCTTTTTCGGGGTCTATCCACTCAAAAGCAAACAGCAACTGACTGTCCTTATGTACGGGCAAGCAAAAGTGAGTATCTTTTAAGTCTAGCACAGTGTACCATTCCTGCTCCAGATTCAGAGCGCTAAGCAAATTATATGGATTTGGTACAGTGGGGTGAATGTCCTGCACTCTGTTGTTGATCTCTCTTAGGTATTGAAGCGTCCGGTAGTCCCCAGTTCCTGGCTTTCTTACTGGTAGCAGGGGGATATTCTAGGACAAATGACAGGGCCTTAAGACCCCAAGAGCCAGGTATTTCTGAATATGGGCCCTTATCCCATCCTTAGCTTCTTTGATTAGAGGATATTGTTTAACACTGATTGGAGAGATAGAGGCTTTTAATTCTACTACTATTGGAGGTTGTTATATGGCTAGACCTAACCCAGCAGTTTCTGCCCAGGCATTAGGATAATCTTTTATCCATTTCTTGGGTAGTTTGCCTGTTTGATCAGTCCTAGGAGGCGCGAAGTGTTGATGTTCATCTTCTACGGATGTTGTCAAAGCCATGACTATGGGAGTTTTTACTGAAGGCTTTAGAAACTCCACTTGGGGACCATCAGGGTTAAAGGTTATTCTAGCCCAGAGTTTGGTAAGCAGATCCCAGCCCATCAATGGGGCTGGGCATTCTTGGATTACTTGGAAAGCGTGGTGGACTTTTCCATTTCCTAGGTCCATAGTCCTCTTAGTTGTCCCAGCCCAATATCTACTGCCATTAGTACCTTTAACAGGGGACCATTTATTTGATAGGGGGCCCAGTGGGGTCTTAAAGGTTGATTTTACTGCTCCTGTATCCACTTCAAAGTTCACTGGGGTCCCCTCCACTTTAAATGTTACCCTGAGCTCGGAGAGGGGATCCGAGCCCCGACTTTCCTAGTCCTCTTCTAGAGTCAGCACGGTGGACTGGCATCTCTGCTTCTTTCGGGGGCACTCTTTGGCCTAGTGTCCTCTTTTCTTTACAGTAGGCACACTGATCTGAGGCCAGGGGCTGCCATTGGCGGGGGCCCAGGTATCCCTTTCTGTCTCCCTGCTTTTTAACTTCTGGCATATTTGGTGCTCTGACCAGAACCTTAGTCAATGCTTTAGTCTGCCTTTTGCTCCTTTCATCCTCCTTTTGTTCCCTTTCCGTCTCTCTCCTCTGTTCCCTTTCCTCCTCAGTTTCTCTCTTATAATATACTTTCTCAGCATCTCTTACTAAATCTCTCAAGGTCTTATCTTGTAATACATCTAGACGTTGTAACTTTCTCTTAATATCTAGGGCAGTCTGCTCGATAAAGGCCATTGCAACAGATACTTGTTCATCCTCTGCCTGAGGATCAAAAGGAGTATATTTCCTATATGCTTCCATAATTCTCTCCAGAAACATAGAGGGAGACTCATTAGGTCCTTGGATAATCTCTCTTACCTTGGCCAAATTAGTCGGCCCTCTGGCGGCCACTCGGAGACCCGCTATTACAGTCTGGCGATAAGTGAACAGATGCTACCTACATTTAAAGGTGTTTGGGTGCCAGTTGGATCGGTTCATTGGCCCGTAGGGATGGAGAGGAAGCATCATAGGGGCTTCCGAGTTTTCTATTATCCGTCACCGGCGGGTTCCTTTAGGTGGCCCAGCTTCCTCCAGGGGAGGAGGGGTTGCTGCTGCTGCAGAGAAGTCCCCTGGAGTGCTTGGGTCTGGCCCAATTGCCTCTAGCAGCGGAGAGGCTGAGTCAGTGGCGAGAATATCATCTGGAACGTGTTGGGGGTTGGAGAGCGAGGGTAGAGGATAAGGAGGGGGAGGAGTGTCCAGTCTTGTGACTCAGGGAGAATGGAAGGAAGAGGGGGAGGAGTGGAAGTTTTGAATGATAGGATGCTGGGGTAAGGGGTATATGGCTGTTGATCTGGGTGGCCACGTGGCCCCGGCTGAAAGACAATATCTCTGACTTTTCGGATTAGAGGGAAGTAGAAGGTCCTTCTGGGGGGCCACCTGACTCCGAGAATGGGCCATTCTGAAGCACAGAGAATCTGCCAGGTACGGCATTTTACTGAAAAAGAAAGATTCTGGGCCCTTGAGCGGACATCAGTCCAATGATCAAGTGTCAGGGACAGAGAAGTGGAAGTGCTTTGTCCCATAATGAGAGTTACTCAAACAGGGACAGTGAAGACACAAACGCAACACAGACAAAGACAAACAGTAAACATTTAACATGAGTCCAAGACAAAGATTAGAACTGAGTAACTGCCAAAACCTGATGGGTTAGACAATAAAGACAGCCCGTAAACTCAACATGAGTTCAGAACAATGACCAAAACTGAGTAGCCGGCAAAACCTGATGGGCTGGCGAACCGAATCCTGAAGCAAAATATAAACGAGTTGAGGAAATTAGTATTCCTTGATTTCTCTAGTCCTCTGGAGTGTCCCCCAGGAACGTGGCCTGTAGCTCTGTGACACATCTGTCAGCCACCATCAGAGAGAGCTAATGCTCTTCACTGACAGCCACTTTGCCAATCCATAACCTGAAACCCAAAACCAGAAAGAGGTGCCTTACTTACCCCGAGAGGAGTCCATTGGGGTCTTTCGTCCGCCGCTGCCGGATATCTCACCTGGGGCCTCCAGATGAATAGGTGGGGCGAACGTCAGAGAAAAAGACCACCAAGAGGCTTTCTCATGCAACAGCAAAGGTTTTTTGGGGGGTCCAGCATGCTGGGGCTCAGAGCTCACTTTAGAAGAGCAAAGAACAAAGAGCCCTGAGAACAACTTGAGCAGAGTTTATATACATTCTTTAGAGAGGGCAGGGACTTTACATACATCATAGCCTCCTTTAGCAATTCATCATATACCATGGGAAAATCAAATAACAACTCTAAAGCATGATTAGCACTTTCATTTGCGGGAACAATTCGGGCAGGGGGTGATTGGTCAGCCCTAAGAAGGGGTATACATTTAAACTGATTGGTTGAATACCTGAGATGTATACGTGCTGAGCTGCAGGGATTCTGGGAAAGGGTTGTTAAGTAACTAGGTAGTCAGGGAAGATTTCAACACACATCTAATGGGCAGATCCGGGAATTGTCTAAACTGCCACAGGAAAGTGCAGCTTGGAAAGTTTACAAACCTGGTTCTTTACATTTCAATTTCAATTTCAATTTCTTTTATTCTTTCAGAACCTTACAGAGAAAGGCAAGAGACTTAATCCACAATGACTGCTCTTTTGGCCATTTTGGTTTTGGATGCACACATAGGATCTTTCTTTCGATCCATCTGGTGCTGATAATCTAAGTCACAGCCTCACACAGGGCCAAGAGGCTAATTAAGAGACAACCATTTTCAAAGTAATTACTACTCTGAGGTCAGTTACAGAACTCAGTCTCTGAGGAGAATCACACCAGTGTTCAAGGCTAGGTGCACCCAGTCATCTTTTCCAACCACCACAAAAATGACCACAATTAAAACCAAAACAATCCCACATGGCCCTCATCTTCTTCCATAGAGTCACTCATCATAACCTCTGGCTGGAGGATTCCTTGAATGGCGCAGCTCAAGAGAGTGTCCAAAATAAGCTTCCTTGCCCCTCATTTGCCTAAACTCAGGGTGGCCTGGACACCCTTCCTGTGAACTAGGATTGATCACATAGGTCTGCCGCTAATACTGCTCTACTTCTCCAATTAGAGGCCTACTGACTGTCAGGTATAAATTCCTTATGTGATTTGGATTCATGATTAAACCCAAGCACCTCTGAAGAGCTTGGAAGAACTCATTTGACCCAAAAAATCCCTATACTCCCTTGAAGAAGGTCAGGAACCTAACAGAGGAAGGCAAGAGACATCATCCACAATGACTTATGTTTTTGCCATTTTGGTTTTGGATGCACAAATTGGATGTTTCTTTAGATCCATCAGGCTCTGAAAATCTAAGCCATAGCCTCTCACAGGGCCAAGAGGCTGATTCAGACACATGGCTTTCCAAAGCAATTAAGCAAAGAGCCACAGGTGATGCCCATTCATTTCCATTTAAAAACTGTTTCCTTCAGGCTTCACAAAGGGGTGGCCTGAGGCAAAGACCTTCCTGACATTCAGGGCAAAAGATCAATAGGTTAGCAAAAGGCCCAAAACAGGGTTTCTCCACTGAGGCTTTTCTGGTCACACTGATATCTGAGTTTTCTGAGATGCTCCAATTCCCTCCAGCTATCCAGAACATAGCCATGTCACAGAGTTTGGAGGTGGTACATACTTTGGACACAAAACCATGAGCCTATTCTGGAGAGTGGCCAAAATTCAGGAAGAAAACAGAAACTTAGTAAGATAGTAGGTGTTGCCCATCGATAAGGCAACCTGCAGTCCATTACTAAAATGGACAGGATGAATGCTGGGAAGCTTTCTACTAGACAGGACACATCCATTGATGCATTCTCTTTTCTAATGTCTACAACCATGGACACAGTGGGAGACACAGATACAGAAACACTTGCCTTGTCAAAGTTCTTTCTAGAAATAGTCCACTCCAAACCAAACACACCGCCTTTCCTACCTATTCTCAGAACATGAGACAAAACCACAAACTCACACACACACACTCAAAAAGGCACCTCCTTCCCCCAAGTAAGTCTGTGACTATCCAGAGTGTCCTTTGACTGGTGGGCCATTTTATGTTCCCCCGAAAAGGCCTGTCTTGTCTTAGATCTGGTCTCCTTGTCAAACACTGTGAAGTTGTCAGGAGCCTGTTCTGACCACTACATGCTTTCTCAGGGAAGGCCCGTCTTCAGAACTCTCCTCGCATTTGGCCATCCTCACATCAGTAGGTACCAAAAAAGACAGACTCTGTCCTTGGTAAATCCAAACATGTGAGCCCACTGGGACTGAGACTGGGACTGGCTCTGTGTGCCTGGCTTCCTGGATCCCAAATTCAGAGAGTTCCATCACCAAGGAAGTGAGGTAGGTCACTTATTTCAAGAATTTAATGAGTTCACTGCCTTGGCAACCACTTTGTTATAACAGTTGCTTCCAAGGGTCCCATGAGATGGAGGATACCCTACTTCCTCTGACACTTTCACTAGTTAGAATGGTATATCAACCATATGGAACCAGAAACAGCTCTCCACATTGTCCTGTTTTGGTCCATATTCTCTCCATTAAGAATAGAGAGGCTGATTCAGACACAACCCTTCATCCTGACAAGGTTGTTTGCCATGGAAGATGACTTTTGCTCTCTCAGGTCCTACATAGCTGCCTAATACTTCTCCAGGGATCATTTCTGCTTGGACCATTGAGTTTCTAAGGAGGTGGAAGATCCCCTACATTCCTGTATTGTAAGACAAACTCTGTCCCTGCTCTTCTGTAAAGGTAGTTTGAGGGAACAGTGTATGGTTAGGGTTAATAACAGGTTCGATTTTGGTGAGGAGTCATTCTGTTTGATGAATAATGGTACTGGGAACCTGCGATATTTACAAGAATATATAGGTAAAATATAAGTATGGAAACAGAAATCTAGGTATGATTTGAAGCCCAGAAGGACATTGGGACCTTCATTGGGATACTTAGCTTTGAATTATGTTCTGCACAGATGTCTCAGATAAATCGATATACAATGTTATAGGACCTTGTACCTTGGATGATTGAATGTCGAAGAGAACATCCAGGATAAAAGGGATAGTTGGTAGTATTAGGAAGACAGTTTGTAAGTTTAAAAAGAAGAGTGAGTATACGTTTTGGACCAAAAATTCTTTAGCAATAGGGTTTCGGGTAGAGAGTGAATATGAATGTCAGAACGTGTGAAGAATCAGTCACAATGATGAACTGGGGAAAATATGTAGGAAAGCAGATATCCATAGAGACATTAGGAAATCATGCAAAGTGTAAAGTGAGTGATTGGATTAGACATTTTCAATATGATTGAGTTTCAATATATAATCTTAGGAAAAAACAAATATGTAGTCCCCAAAAAGATTGACAAGTGGGAGCATTAGGCAGCCTGGACATGGATGTTTTTAGTAATCCATGTTCATTTTCCATTTAGACTTTGGTACAATCATAAGTGTGATGTTTGCATTTTCTGACCAGAATATTACTGTGATAAAATGTATATGTGGATCAGGTAACGTGAGTATTTCTTCCACCATTTCTTGGAGCCATATTTTGAAGATGTATAAATTAGTATTGTGGGTAAAAATAGATGTACCCTGTGTCTATGAATATAGAGATAATGCATGAATAGAGCGTAGTGTGAATAAATAATATTACTTGTTCCAACTTTAAATAATGGATTAAATTGATATCTAAAAATATTCAGGAAATCTTATATTGATATACATACATTCATTTCAACCAGTAATACATCTAATGGTAATATTAGGGTTGTGGTTTATCCTGAAGTGTGTTTGAGTTTTGCTTCAAACTGATTATGGAAATCAAATATAATATTTTTGGAAAGAAGTCTCATGAAAAGACCAGTCAAGAAACATGGAGGAATACTTGTGTTCTGAAGCAGGAAGTGATTGACATTGAAACAAATGTCTAAAAATTTGTGAACTTGTGGATAAAATATATATCCTACGATGTGCATAAACTGCAGAAATAGTAATGTACCATTGTTGAATAAAAATGAACGTCAAATTATATGTCATGTCCCATAGGAGTCTACTTGCGTTGATATTAAACTGGGTCAGTTACTCTAGAAATATTAGGATTTGTGTGCAGCTTTCACTGAAGTCAGTTTTCAGTACTAGGAAACAAATATATATTTCAAGTTGATGAATAATTCTGAGAATAATCTTGTAAAAAATCGATTATAAATCTAAATACATCAACATGATTAAATTAAGGGAGTATATATAAGACACATATATTTCATATTTTGAAAAATCTGGAGAGTATGTATATATATATATATATATATATATATATATATATATATATATATATACAAAACATACACACAGACTATAAAAAGTAGCAATACATATGCTAATCGAAATTCATCATTAAATATATATAATTCACATATGCAAAAATAATTATTTTACTGAACATGGATTTTTGTATAATGTTTTTCTATTAGGAAGCTCACCCATAGGTTGAATTTTCAGTTTCAACAGCGTTTAGGAGGAGGGATCTCTTCTCACAATTTGTATCTTCCAAGTCAGACAACACAAAAAAATTAACCTGTGATACCAGGTAGGATTCTATATGTGCATATAAATATACATGTGCTGAATAGTCTATAGAGAAAGGGAGACAGGAATTCACATATTAGTTAATTTTAAAAACACATGGAGAATTATTTTAACCAAAAATTGACTAGATTTATAACACCTACCCTTTATCATGTAAAAGGCAAGTCCAAATATACACCATGCCTCCACTGAACTGCATGTATTTCTATTTTGTTTTGGTTATTTTTCCTCCATCATATTAGGATTAGTAGTCAGAGTCTAGTAGGGTATGGGTTAGTGTCATGGTTTCAGTATTTTGATTGGAAAATAAGAAAATGAATCCAATGTGTATGCAAATATGTGCCACACAAAAATATTCCCACTCTCATCCAGAACAATGAATTGCCATTACCTTCACCCCAAATAAGACACAATTAGAGGAGAAGAGTTAGAAAATCTGTGAATACATATATGGAATGGAACATAATCAGGAGTTCACAACCTTGGAGGTGGTAGAGGAGTTTCCAAAAGTTAGGGTCAGGGTAAACACTCCACAAACATGGAGCTCTGCTGGCCTAAAAACTTCTTGAGAAACTGTCTCTGAGTTCGGGCACTTGAAATATATGTTGTTGTCAGGAGCTTTAGCTTCATTTGTAGTGAGACCATCAAAGATGGGTCTGCATCTATGTGACCTGGAGAACATGGTTTCTTTTTTTTTAATGAACATAAGGGAGCAGTGCTGAATTCTCTCTTTGTAGGTAAACTGTGGCCACTCGGGTCTAAGTGTCTCCCCATGTGGACTGTGAAGCCATTTGGTCATCCTCCACTTTTTGTGGTGTTTCTTGCTGCTGCACTGGGAGTATGGTATTTACTTAACGAAATACAATGAGTTCAACTGGGACAAAATGCTAGAGTGAGTTCTGTCATGTGTGGTGGGTCAGGTTCTCCAGGAGAATGCACCAACAAGTCTTCTATCCAACATAGCTTGTCCCCTTGACCATAGCAACCTGTTTCTTAAAATTGACGTTAAACCTCTCCATATAACGAGATGCCTTTACATATAAGGGTCTGCTGGCTACACTATTTCAGTCACAAGCCATTTGGAAGCCAGTGGAAGATCCACATGACCCCACCACAGATATTTTATCACACATCTGCACACCACTGCTCTAGGCCCACTACTCAGCAGGCTCCAACTTACTGGCATCTCTGTTCTACACCATTTTCATAAAACCAAGTCAATTAAGCCACTGTCTGGTACACTCATGATCAGAAACAGGACATCCAAAGATTCTCCAGTGCCACCTGGTCATTGGAATTTCAAATATATCATGGTATTTATCTGGGATTAGGAAGATAGACGGTAGGATTAAAAAGAAGGGTGAGTAAAGGATTTGGACATTAAGTTCTGCTTCTCCAATTTGAGGCGTATTGTCATGCATGGGTGACTCTCATGCCTGGCCTCCAAAAATCCCAACACAATTCATAGCAATACATCTCTAAGGTCATTTCCAAAACTCCGTTTCTAAGGGGAATCACACCAGAGTTCAAGCCCAGGTGGACCCATTCATCTCTTCCAACCGCCACACAAGTGACCACAATTAAAAACAAAACACTCCCACATGGCCCTCATTTTCTTCCATGTAGACACTCATCATAATCCCTTGCTAGAGGTTTCCATGAGGGACACAGTCCAAGAGAGTGTCCAAAATAAGCTCCCTTCCCCCTCATTTGCCTAAAGTCAGGGTGGCCTGGGCACCCTTCCTGTGAACCAGGAGTGATCAAATAGGCCTGCCATTAATGCTGCTCTGCATCTCGAATTTGAGGCCTACTGACTGTGGGGTTTAGATACTTTATGTGAATTGGAGTCATGAGAAAACCCAAGAATCTCTGGGCTTCCCTCTGCAGGGCTTTGAAGAACCCATTTGAGTGATTCTAGGAGTTGGACCAAAAGTTCTTTAGCAATAAGGTTTTGGTGAGAGAGTAAATGTAAATGTCAGCACATTTGAAGGGTCATTCCCAATGATGAACTGGAGAAAAGGTATTTGAAAGCAGATATCAATGGAGACATTAGGAAATCAGGCAAAGTACAAAGTGAGTGGTAGGATAAGACATTATTAACAGGGTTGAGTTTGAATATATAATCTTAGGAAGAAACAGATATGTAGTCACCAATAGGAATAATATTTGAGAGCATTAGGGAACCAGGACATGGATGTTGTTAGTAATACATGCTCACATTCAATTTAGGCTTTGGTACAGTCATAAGTGTGACCCTTGCATTTTGTGTAAGGAATATTACTGTGATGAAATGTATATGTATATCAGGTGACTAGAGTATTTTTTCCACCATTTCTGAAAGCAATATTTTAAAGACTTATAAATTAGTATTGGGGATACAAATACATAGACCCTGGGTCTATGAATATAGAGATGATGCCTTAATAGACCATACTGTGAATAAATAATATCGCAGGTTCCACTTTTAATATTGGATTGAATTGATATCTGAAAATACATAAGAAATTTTATGTTGATATACAATCATTCATTCCAAACAGTTATACATCTAATGGTAATAATAGAGTTATGGTTTATCATGATGGGTGTGTGAGTTTGCCCCAAAAGTGATTATGGAAATCGAAAACAATGTGTTCAGAAAGAAGTCTCATGAAAAAACCAGTCAAGAAAGCTGGAGGAATACATGTGTTCTGAAGCAGGAAGTGATTGAAAGTGAAACAAATGCCTATAAATTTGCTAAATTGTGGAAGAAATATATATCGTATGATGTGCATAAAATGAAGAAAACTAATATACCAGTGTTGAATAAAAATGAACGTCAAAATAGACATCATGGAACATAGGAATCTACTTGCACCGATGTTAAACTGGGTAAGTTACTGTAGAAATATTAGCATTTGTATATACCATTCACTGAATTTAGTTTTCAGTACTAGGAAACAGATATGTAGTTCAGGTGGATGAATATTTCTGAGAATAATCTTGTGAAAAGTTGATTAGAAATCCAAATATATGAACATTAATGAATTTAGGATTGTATAATAAGGCACATATATTTTACATTTTGAAAAATCTGGAGAATATATATATATATATATATATATATATATATATATATATATATACACAAAAAACACACAGAGCAATTAAAAAGTAGCAATATATATGCCAATCAAAATTCATCGTGAAATTTATATGATCCACATATCCAAAAATATTTATTTTACTGAACATGGATTTATATATAATGTTGTTCAACTAGGAAGCTCCCCCATAGGTTGAATTTTCTGTTCCACAATTTGTATCTGTCAAGTTGGCCACCTCACAAGTATGTACGTGTGATACCAGGTAGGATTCAATATGTGCATATACAAATACATGTGCTTAATAGGCTACAGAGAAAGGGAGACAGGAATTCACATATTTGTTAACTTTAAAAACACACGGAGAACTACTTCAATTAAAAATTGACTAGATTTATAACTCCAAACCTATATATTGCAAAAGGCAAGCCCAACTATACACCACCCCTCCTCTGAACTGCTTGTATTTCTATTCTGTTTGAGTTATTTTTCTCCATCACATTAGGATTAGTAGTCAGAGTCTAGCAAGCTATGGGTTAGTGTCAGGGAATCAGTATTTCAAATGAAAAATTGGAAAATGAACACAATGTGTATGCAAATATGTGCTACACAAAAATCTTCTTATTCTCTTCCAGAAAAATTTATTGTAATTAACTCCGCCCCAAGTAATACAGAATTAGAGAAGAAGAGTTAGAAAATCTGTGAATACATATCTGGAATGGAATATGCTCAGGAGTTCACAACCTTGGAGGTGTTAGAGGAGTTTCCCAAAGTAAGGGACACAGTAAACATTTCTCAAATGTGGAGCTCTGGTGCCCTAAAGACTTCTTGGGAAACTGCCTATGTGGTTGGGCACTTGAAATATATATTGTTTTCAGGAGCTTTTGATTTCTTTCTAGTGAGACCATCAAAGCTGGGTCTGCATCTATGTGACCTGGAGGACATGGATTCTTATTTTCCAATGTACATGAGGTAGCAGTGCTGAATTCTCTCTTTGTAGGTAAACTGTGGCCATTGTGGGCTAAGTGTCTCCCTGGGGGACTGTGAAGCCATTTGGTCATCCTCCAATTTTCATGGTGTTTCTTGCTGCTGCACTGGGACTTTGGTATTTGCTTCACGATATACAAGGAGTTCAAATGGGACACAGTGGTGGAGGGAGTTCTGTCTTGTGCGGTGGGTCAGGGTTCTCAGGAGAATGCACCAAGCAGGCTTCTATCCCTCATAGCTTGCCCCGTTGTCCATAGAAACCTGGTTCTGAACATTGCCCTGAAACCTCTCCATATAACAATATGCCATTTCATTGAAGATTCTGCTGGCTGCACCATGTCAGTCACACGCAATTTGGAAGCTAATGGCAGATTGACATGGCCTCACAAAGATGTTTTATCATACACCTTCCCACCTCTGCTCTAGGCCCACCACTCAGTAGGCTCCAACTTACTGGTATCTCTGTTCTACACCATTTTTATGAATCCCAGTCAATCAAGGCACTGCCTGATAGATTCATGAATGATGTAGGACATCCAAATGTTGCCAGTGCGACCAGGTCATGGGAAATTCAAAAATTTCATGGTATTTATCTAGGCATTTTTCAAGGATGAAGTTGGAGGCACTGTGGGTTTTAATTCATTCGGGAACCATTAAATGGTGAGGATGCTCATTTCAATGAACGCTATCGAGAACTCTCACAGGCAAGACTTTCCAAAGAGTGGCCAAAAGGTCACATGAAGCCAGGCTCATTGAGGTCTACAATGTGAGGTCCATGTTTGTTTTGATTCTCAACTATGGCTGACATGCCTTTAAGAATAAAATCATGTGATATCCTGGCTGAGATTCCCAGTGCTCTGTGGAAAGGTACCCTGGGCCTATATCTCAGTTTCCATGGGCGACTCTCATGCGTGTCCTCCTAAAATCCCAACACAAGTCATGGCAATACTTCTCTGAGGTCAGTTTCAGAACTCACTCTCTAAGGGGAATCACGCCACTGTTCAAGCCCAGGTGGACCCAGTCACCTCTTCCAACCGCCACACAAATGAAAACAATTGAAACCAAAAAAAATCCCACATGGCCCTCATTTTATTTCATATAGACACTGAACATAACCTCTTGCTAGAGGTTTCCATGAGGAGCACAGTACAAGACAGTATCCAAAATAAGCTCCCTTGCCCCTCGTTTGCCTAAAGTTTGAGTGGCCTGGACACCCTTCCTGTGAAACAGGAGTGATCCAATAGGCCTGCATTTAATACTGCTCCACTTCTCCAATTTGAGGCCTACTGACTGTAAGATTTAGATTATTTATGTGTATTGGAGTCATGATAAAACCCATGCACCAATGGGCTAGCCTCTGCAGGGCTTTAAAGAACTCATTAGACCCAAAGGATCCTTTTTCTCACTTGATGGAGGTCAGGAAACTTACAGAGAAAGACAAGAGAATTCACCCACAATGACTGCTCTTTTGGCCATTTTGGTGTTGGATGCATACATGGGATCTTTCTTTACATCCATCAGGTGCTGACAATCTAAGCCACAGCCTCACACTGGGCCAAGAGCCTGATTCAGACACATCCCTTTCCAAAGCAATTAAGCAAAGAGACACAGGTGATGCCCATTCATTTCCATTTGAAAACGGTTTTCTTCAGGCTTCACAAACGGGTTGGCCTGATGCAAAGTCCTTCCTGACTCAGGGGAAAAGAACAATTGTTAAGCAAAAGGCCCAACCACGGTTTCTCCACTGAGATGTTAGTAGTCACACTGATATCTGAGTTTTCTGAGATGCTCGCCATTCCCTTCAGCTATCCAGTATATGGCCATGTGACAGAGCTTGGTGGTGGTACATATCTTGGACACAAAACCATGAGCCTATTCTGGAGAGTGGCCAGAATTCAGGAAGAAAACTGGAACTTAGGAAGATAGCAGGTGTTACCCATTGATTATGCAAGCCCTGGTCCATTCATTAATTGGGCAGGATGAATGCTCGGAAGCTTTCTAATAGACAGGACACATCCATTGATGCATTCTTTTTTTCTAATGTCTACAACCACGGACACAGTGAGATACACAGACATAGAAACACACGCCCTGTGAAACGACTTAGTAGAAACCTTTCACTCCAAACCACAAAACCGTCTTTCCTACCTATTCTCAGAACATGAGACAAAACCACAAACCCACACCAACACCCAAAAAGGCACCTGCTTCCCTCAAGTAGGTCTGAGACTCTCCAGAGTGTCCTCTGACTTCTGGACCATACTATGTTCTCCCAAAATGGCCTGTCCTTTATCAGATCTGGTCTCCTTGGTCAACTCTGTGAAGTTGTCAGGAGCTAGTGGTGAGCCACTACCTGCTTTCTCAGGAATGGCCCCTCTTCAGAGCTTTTCTGGTATTTGGCCATTCTCACATCAGTAGGTACCAAGAAAGATTGACTCTGTCCTTGGTAAATCCAAACAAGTGAGCCCACAGGGACTGTGACTGAGACTGGCTTGGATGCCTGGCTTCCTGGATCCCATGTTCAGAGAGTTCCATCACCACGGAAGTGAGGTGAGGTCACTTCCTTCAGGAACTGAATGAGTTCACTGGCTTGGCAACCACTTTGTCCTAACAGTTGCTTCCAAGGGTCACATGAGATGGTGGCTGCCCCAACTTCCTGTGACACTTTCACAAGTTAGATTGGTATATCAACCATAGGAACCTGGGAACAGCTCTCCACAGAGGCCTGGTTTGGTCCATCTTCTCTACATTAGGACGAGAGAGGCTGATTTGGACACAACCCTTCATCCTGGCCAGGTTGTTTGTCATGTAAGATGACTTTTACTCTCCCAGGTCCTTCATAGCTGCCTACGTCTTCTCCAGAGGACATTTCTGCATGGACCTTTGAGGTTCTCAGCAGGTGGAAGATCCACTACATTCCTGTATTGTAAGACTAACTCTGTCCCTCCTCTCTGTAATGTTAGATTGAGGGAAAAGTGTACGGTTAGTGTTAATAACATTTTCGATTTGGGTTAGGAATCATTCTGCTGGATGAATAATGGCATTGGGAACCTGTGATATGTATGAGAATATATAGGTGAAATACATGTATGAAAACAGAAATCTAGGTAAGTTTTGAAGCCCAGAAGAGAATTGGGCCCTTGATTGGGATACTTAGCTTTGAATTAGGTTCTGCACAGATGTGTCAGATTAATCAATATTCAATGGCCTAGGACCTTGTACCTTGGATGATTGAATGTAGAAGAGAACATCCAGTCAAAAAGGGATAGTCGGTAGTGAAAGGTTAATAAAATAGGTACTTGTCACTTCCTGTTTCTCTGTATGCTTAACAAAACACTTTTGAAATCTTGAGAACTCTTTGCTAATCTTGTTCCCAGAATGTGCTCTCCCCAACTGCCAAACTGCAGAATGTACTCCCTCACCCGTGTGCACGCACACTGCCCACTCACCCGGACCCATCAATAAACTTTCCTCCCTGCCCTCTCCAAGAAAATTATATAAACTCTGCTTAAGGTGTTCTCAGGGCTCTCATCTCTTTTCAATTGAGCTCTGAGCCCCAGCATGCTGGACCCCCAATAAACCCTTTGCTGTTGCATGTGACAATCTCTTTGTGGTCTCTTCCTCCAAGGCTTGCCCGACCTTTTCATATGGAGGTTCCACTGAAATCCAGCAGCGGCGAATGTGAGACCCCATGTGTCGTGGCTTTCACTATTTGTGTATCTTTCATTATGGGACAGAGCACTTCAATGCCTCTGTCCCTGACCATTGATCACTGGCCCAAAGTCCACATAAGGGCTCAGAATCTTTTTTATTTAGTAAAACACTGGACCTGGAAGACGCTCTGTGCCTCAGAATGACCCACCTTTCGAGTCGGATGGCCTCTAGAAGGATCTTTCTACTTCCCACTAATTTAAAAAGTTAGAGATATTGTCTTTTAGCCAGGGCCACATAGCCATCTGGATCATTCCGCCATATATCTTAACTTTGCAGGACCTCTGCAAATCTCCTCCTCCATGGGTGAAGCCTTTCCTTACCGCTGCCCCTGCTCCTTCTCCTTCCCCCATGATCTCTCAAACCCTCTGCTCTTCTTCCTTCTCCACCCTCTGTTCTCCCTGAGTCACAAGATTTGACTCTACTGGATTCTCCTCCCCCTCCTTATCCCCTGCCCTCTTCCCCCAATCCCCAACACCCTCTAAGTGATTCCCCTGCTGCTGACTCAGCCTCTCTGCAATTGGAGGAGCACAGCACCCTCCAGATAGCTCCCCAGTGGCACACACAGCCCTTCCTTCCCTTGAGGAAGCTGGCCCGGCTATAGGAACTCGCCAGCAGTGAATAGTTGAAAACACTGGAACTCCCATGATGCTCCCCCTCCATCCCTATGGGCCAAAGATTGACGACGGCCATGGGGGAAAAAATGCAAGCCTACCAGTTTTGGCCATTCTCCTCTTCAGACGTACATAATTGGAAATATAACAATCCCCCTTTTTCTGAGCACCTCACCTGGCACACAGGTCTGGTTGAGTCATTGATGTTTTCACACTAGCCTACTTGAGATGACTGCCAACAACTCATAGGGACTGTCTTCATGACAGGGGATAAAAATAGAATACTCCTGGAAGCTGGAAAAAAATATCCTCTGACCAGATGCGTGACTGACACAACTTCCCAATATAATCAAAGCCAGCTTTCCTTTGAACCAACCCAACTGTGGCCCCCAAATCTTTGAAGGTAGGGAGCATCTGTTCACTTATCACAGGGCTCTAATAGTGGGTTTCCGTGCGGCCGCTAGGCGACCAACTAATTAGGCCAAGGTAAGAGAGATTATTCAAGGGCCTGAAGAACCTCTCTCTATGTTTCTAGAGAGAATTATGGAGGCATATAGAAGATATACTCCTTTCAATCCTCAGGCAGAGGATCAAAAGTCATCTGTCACAATGGCCTTTATTGGGCAAGCTGCCCAGGATATTAAAAGAAAGTTAAAATGCTTAGATGGATTACAAGATATGACTTTGAGAGATTTAGTCAGAGAAGCCGAGAAGGTATACTTTAAGAGAGAAACTGAGGAAGAGAAGGGAACAAAGGGAGGATAAAAGAAACAAAAGACAGACTAAGGCGCTGACTAAGGTCCTGGTCACAACAACAAATAGGCCAGAAATTAAGAAACAGGGAGACAGGAAGGGTTACCTGGGCCCACGCCAGAGGCCACTCCTTGCCTCAGATCACTGTGCCTACTGTAAAAAAAAGGACACTGGGCCAAAGAGTTCCCTAGAAAGAGACAGCCACTCCTGCCAGCCATTCTGACTCTTGAGGATGACTCCAAAAGTCGGGGCTAACATCCCCTCCCGGAGCTCAGGGTAACTTTTGAAGTGTAGGGGACCCCAGTAAACTTTGTAGTGGATACAGGGGCAATATACTCAGCCCTTAAGGCCCCATTGGGCCATCTATCAAATAAAAGGTCTCTAGTTCAAGGGGCAAATGGCAGTAAGTATCGGGCTTGGACAACTAAGAGGACCATGGACCTGGGAAAAGGAAAATCCATCAATCCTTCCTAGTAATCACAGAATGCCTGGCCCCATTGATGGGCAGAGATCTGCTCACCAAGCTCTGGGCCAAAATAACTTTTAACCCTGAAGGCAACCAAGTGGGATTTCTAAATCCTTCAGTAAAAACTCCTATAGTCATGGCTCTAACTATGTCAGTAGAAAATGTACATCAACTCACTCAACTTTGTTCAAAGAAACTGCAGGCATTCCTGAAGGATCAAGAACAGAGTTTTCCACTAACCAAATCACAGCAAAAGGACTGAATGGGTAACAAAAGCCTGTCGGGTCCATCAATTGGTTTATGCTTACCCTTCCAAGCTTCCTGGAGGAAAGCACCTAGGAGGAAAAAGACCAGGACAATTCTGGGAAGTGAACTTTACTGAAATTAAGCATGCAAGGTATGGACTTAAATATCTCCTAGTCTTTGTAGATACATTTTCAGGATGGATTAAAGCCTTCCCCACCAAAAAAAAAAAAAGAAAGAAAGAAAGAAAGAAAGAAAGAAAGAAAGAAAGAAAGAAAGAAAGAAAGAAACAGCACAAATGGTGGTCAAGAAGATCCTGGAAGATTTTTTTCCAAGATACGACCTGCCTAAGGTAACAGAGTCTGATAATGGACCTGCATTCATGACCCAGGTACGTTAGGGGTTAGCCAGTACCCTGGGGATTACATTGTGCTTATAGACCACAGAGTGCAGTACAGGTAGAATGAATGAATAGAACCATTAAAGAGACCTTAATGAAATTAAGCTTAGAGACCGACATAAAAGATTGGACAATGCTTCTGCCTTATGCAATGTTTCATGCAAGAAATTCTCTCTCTGTTTCTTTGTGTAACCTCACCCACTATGAAATTCCCTATGGGGCCCCTATTCCAGTAAGGGACCTAACCCCAACTCTAAGACCTAACGATCCCTTCCACACCACCATGCTTGACAGACTTACAGCTGTTGAAAGAACTCAGCGATACCTGTGAAAACAGCTGGCCACTGCCTACCAACCTGGAGATGAGGGGACTCCACATCAATATCAAGTAGGAGACTTTGTCTATGTAAGACAACATCAGGTGTCATCCCTGGAACCCCACTGGAAAGGACCATACCAGGTTCTACTTATAACACCTACAGTGGTAAAGGTAGACAGAATCACTTCCTGGATCCTGGCCTCTCATCTCAAGCCTGCACCCTGTCCAGACTCTGCTTGGAAACTGGAAGAGACTGGTAACCCTTTCAAATTGTGTATTCGCCAGGTGGATGAAGCTATAGAGTCTCTCCTTGACCACCAGTAGTTCTAACCCTCATCAGCCCTTTCAGCAGCGATGGCTGATCACAAATCCTACTGGAGAAGAAGTATAATCTATCTCACATATAGCCCACTTTGGGACCTGGTGGCCATTTCTCCACCCAGACATTTGTTAGCTGGCTATAGGTCTTTCCTATTAGGATATCCCTGATGAAGAGGATCCCACTAGAATTCCATTAAATACCTTTTGTACCATAAATAATGGAAACAAACATTATGGATGTCGGGACAGGTAAGCCAGGTGCAGGTTGGCTAGCCTAGATTACTATGTTTGCCCGGCAGACAATCAAAGCCACAAACAGCAACAGCTGTGTGGAGGAAAAGCCAATTTCTTCTGTAAGTCATGGGGATGTGAGCATACAGGGGCTTCCTGATGGAACCCGAACTTCTCATCAAATTCTGTACACAGCATTGGCCATATGACCAATTAGATAACCAAAACCCATGGCCCCCAGAGGGGTCTCTAGATCCTCAAATACTGTGTGACCTTTTTAACTTCTGCAAGTGCTCAAAAGGGTAAAAGGCGATTCCCCTATGTGGAGGCCTTTTCCCTCCTTCGCTCACATCCTGAACTATGCTTCTCCAATAGATCCTCACCCTCAGCCTTCTTCTCCAGACTATCTGCTGTCACTCCAAACTCAGCAACCTGATTTCTTCCCTTCAATTACTAGATCAAAAACCCAAACCAACACCGGTTCTCAGACCATTGCCCCCTGGCTGAGAAGCAGGTACTGAGGTACCCCTCCACCGACTCACTCCTCTCTTCTCTTGTCACTGCCCGCACTGGGTCCCACCAGGTCCTCTTTCCAGCTAACCCATAGCTCAAACCAGCTGAGGAGAGCCCTCAGACCCTTATCCAAATGTAATGAAAATGGCCTTTAAAGTTGCTCTTTCATCACTGAAAACAGGTTACTAAAAATTTAAAGTCCCTCACAGGCTTTGTGGATACTCACTCCCTTCTTCCCCTCTGCTCTACCTGTTCTACTGCTCAAGTTTTGTTGCTAGGAATATCCCAAACCCCTTTCCCATTATTCTTTTACATCTCTCCTTTCTCATTCTCAGATCCATGAAGCTGCTCTAAGCCCCGACTTCTCTGTCTCCCCCCTCTGTACCAGGCCCACAGAAAAGTTTTCACTGACCTTCTCCAGGAGTCTTCACCATGGCTGACATTAGGACTTTCAGCAAAAAAGTCCCTATAAACGATTTCAGTGTAGATAACCTTCCTCTTTTAATGTTGCCCTGTTCCACTTGGCCACTGGCTGAAAATAATCAGCACTCCTAAGCTAGACACCCCCTTACTAGTTTTTCACAAAATATGTGAACAATTCCTCTGGCCTTGAACTGGGGCTTCACAGAGATGGCAACATTTCTAAGATAAAGAAGTTACCATCTGGGCTCCATGGTAACAGCTGGCAGGGGGAAAAAAAGAAAGGGAAGTAAAAGCTCTCCCCCACCCAGTTGTCCTTGAAAAGTTAACTTGCCCAGAACAGAGAAAAAAAAAACAGAAACAAAAACAGCTTTTTGTGAACTTTTGCAGAGTGTGATCTTCTGAGCCACTTCTCTTACATGTTGGGTACAAAATTCTGAAACTACCTAAACTTGGAATTCAGAAGATTAATTGATTACAACCGAAGCAATGCCCTCTGAATCTGGGTGCAACCAAATAGGACTGTTTCACTGTCTTTGGTGCTATCTTAGGTGCCTTGCCTTGTCCGTCCCTACAACAGTATAATTCTATATACTAAAACATTGTTGATGTTTTCATGAAATGAAAAACGGATGTGATTAATTGTGTAATGGTGCATACGTTACCCAGAATGCTCTATCATGACGCAGGTTCATTTGAAGATCGAATAGGTGGGACATACAACCCGGTTTCACTGGGAACATATGTCCCTCACTTTAGCCATCCTATAAAGAATAGGAGTTGCCACAAGGGTGGGCACAGGAACCACTGCCCTGGTCCATGGGACACAACAAATGACCCAGTTAGAAGCAGAAATAGACCAAAACTTAAATATATTAGAAACCTCCATAACAGCTTTGCAGGAATCTTTAACCTCTCTCTCTGAAGTTCTTTTACAGAACAGTTGAGGGTTGGACCTCCTCTTCATGAGTGAAAGGGACCTTTGTGCTGCATTGAGGGAAGAATGTTGTGTGAAGTTGTCAGAAGCCAGTGGTGAGCTACTACCTGCTTTATCAGGAAAGGCCCCTCTTCTTAGCTTTCCTGTCTTTTGGCAATCCTCACATCAGTAGGTACCAAGAAAGACAGACTCTGTCCTTGGTAAATCCAAAAAAAGTGAGACCACTGGGACTGGGACTGGGACTGGTTGTGCTTGCCTGGCTTTCTGAATCCCACGTTTAGAGAGTTAAATCACCCAGGACGTTATGTGAGGTAACCTCAATCAGGAAGTGAATGAAGTCACTTCCTTGGCAATCACTTTGTCCTAAGAGTTGCTTCCAAGGGTCCCATGAGATGGAGGGTGCCCCTACTTCCTGTGACATTTTCACACGTTGGAATGGTATATCAACCATAGGCACCCGAGAACAGCTCTCCACACAGGCCTGGTTTGGTCAATCTTCTCTTCATTAAGATGAAAGAGGCTGATAAAGACACATCCCTTCATTCTGACCAGGTTGTTTACCATGGAAGTTGAGTTTTCCTCTCTCTGGTCCTTCATAGCTGCCTACAACTTCTCCAGAAATCATTTCTGCATGGTCCTTTGAGGATCTCAGCAGGTTGAAGATCCCCTACATTCCTGTAGTGTAAGACCAACTTTTTCCCTGCTATTCTGTAAAGTTACATTGAGGGAACAGTGTATGGTTAGGGTAATAACAGGTTTTATTTGGGATAGGAATCATTCTGCTGGATGAATAATGGTATTGGGAACCTGTGATATTTACAAGAATATATAGGTGAAATATAAGTATAAAAACAGAAATCTAGGTAAGATTTGAAGCCCAGAAGAGCATTGGGCCCTTGATTGGGATACTTAGCTTTTAAATATCTTCTAAACAGATGTCTCAGATAAATCGATATACAATGGCATAGGACCTTGAATATTGGATGATTGAATGTAGAAGAAAACATCCACTCATATAGGCATAGTTGGTAGGATTAGGAAGATAGTCAGTAGGTTTAGGAAGAAAAGTGAGTATAGGATTTGGACAAAAAGTTCTTTAGCAATAGGGTTTGCGGTAGAGAGTGAATGTAAATGTCACCACATGTGAAGAGTCAGACACAATGATGAACTGGGGAAAATATATGGGGAAGCAGATATCAATGGAGATATTAAGAAATCAGGCAAAGTATAAATTGAGTGATAGGATTAGACATTTTCAACAGGGTAGAGGTTGAGTATAAAATCTTAGAAAGAATCAAATATTTAGTCACCAATAGGATTGACATTTGAGAGAATTAGGCAATCTGGACATGGATATTGTTAGTAATCCATGCACACTTTCCATTTAGGCTTTGGCACAGTCATAACTGTGAACTTTGCATTTTGTTTCCAGAATATTACTGTGATAAAGTGCATATGTAGATCAGGTGACATGAGTATTTCTTCCACCATTTCTGTGGGCAATATTTTGAAGGTGTATAAATTAGTATAGGGTGTACAAATAGGTGTTCCCTGTGTCTAGGAATATAGATAAAATGAATGAATAGACCATACTGTGAATAAATAATATTACTGGTTCCAACTTTAAATATTGGATTGAATTGATATTTACAAATTTACAGGAAATCTTATATTGAGATACATACATTCATTACAACCATTTATACATCTAATGGTAATATTAGGTTTATGGTTTATCATGAAGAGTGTGTGAGTTTTGCTTTAAAAGTGATTATTGAAATCTAAAATAAAATGAAATATCATGAAAAGACCAGTCAAAAAACATAGAGGAATACTTGTGTACTGAAGCAAGAAGTGATTAAAAGTGAAACAAAAGCCTATCAATTTGCAAAATTGTGAATGAAATATATATCCTATGATGTGCATAAACTGAAGAAATAGTCATGTAACAGTGTTGAATAAAAATGAAGGTCAAAATACACATCATGTCCCATAGGAATCTACTTGCATTGATGTTAAAGTGGGT